>NW_005872049.1:37797-40025 GCF_000147115.1 Myotis lucifugus
GGAATGGAACAAAATGGAATGGAACGGAATGGAATGGAATGGAATGGAAAGGAATAATATGGAATGGAATGGAATGGAATGGAATGGAATGGAATGGAATGGAATAAAATGGAATGGAATGGAAAGGAATGGAATGGAATGGAATGGAATAAAATGGAATGGAATGGAATGGAATGGAATGGAATGGAATGGAATGGAATGGAATGGAATGGAATGGAATAATATGGAATGGAATGGAATAGAATGGAATGGAATGGAATGGAATAAAATGGAATGGAATGGAATGGGATGGAATGAAATGAAATGAAATGAAATGAAATGAAATGAAGGCACATTAGAAAAATAAGAAAACTCTGCTCTGGCCTAGGTCTACTATCAGGATCAAAATAAACAGGCCCCGGGCATCGAACGAGTTCTCCCGGACACTCCTTAGTGCTTCTCTCGCTGGGAGAACCACTTCAGGGAGGAAAATGAAGATTTCAATATGATTTCTCACCAACTTTCAGCTGACGAGGTGGTGGCGGCAATTTACAGTAAAGTGCTCTAAAGACTGGCCAGGGAGCTGCCGCGCCAGGAAGAGCTGGGAGGAAGAGGAGGGGGGCGGACAGCTCAAGGTCGTTCCCCTGGAACCAGTTGAATCGTTTCACAATGGAAAAGCTAGGAAACACCACATGGCCCGGGGTCCCAAAGAGCGTTTCTCAATGTGAGAGATCGGACTTCCTAGAGCAGCGGTTCTCAACCCGTGGGTCGCGACCCCTTTGGCGGTAGAACGACCCTTTCACAGGGGTCGCCTAAGACCATCCTGCATATCAGATATTTACATTACGATTCATAACAGTAGCAACATTACAGTTATGAAGTAGCAACAAAAATAATTTTATGTTGGGTCACAACATGAGGAACTGTACTTAAAGGGCCAGAAGGTTGAGAACCACTGTCCTAGAGCAACCCCTCGGCATGTCCCTGGGTCCCACTGGTGTTCCTGCGCCCACTCACGTCCCTGCGGCCCATTCTCGTCCCTGGGTTCCTGGGTCATGCCCACGCCCCGCCCCAGGGCCCTTCTGTTCTGGGGCGCCCAGTGCCTGAAGGCTCCTTGGTTTCTGCCAACGGGAGCACCCACGGACATGCCCAGCTGTTGTGGCTCAGTGGTTGAGCATCGACCTATGAACCAGGAGGTCACGGTTTGAATCCCGGTCAGGGCACATACCCAGGTTGCAGGCTCAATCTCCAGTGGGGGGAGTGCAGGAGGCAGCCAATCAATGATTCTCTCTCATCATTGATGTTTCTCTCCCTCTCCCTTCTTCTCTAAAATCAATTAAAATATATTTAAAATAACAATAAAATTAAATTTAAAAAGGAGAAGGAAATGGGCACTAACTTGTAACATTGAATCTCCGTTAATATTTGGACTGACACGGTGCCCTGGTCCAAACAGTTATGAACTTCATACCTGGGGTGACCCCACCAACAGGGCCCCTCCTTACATGGTCTTGCCATATCTTATGTTCTATGGCACTTGGTTAAGTGAATTTCCATGTGATTATCTAGCTTCAGTTCTTACACAATGACACAGTCTTCATTAAAATATTCCCAAAAAGAAGCTGTCAATAAAAAGGTAGCAAACACATAGCAAGCTCATGAGAAGATGGCGGGCCCGACTCCTCAAGTTCCCACAGAAACTCTCCCCAGCCGGTCTGTGAGAGGAAAAGCCATTCCTGTGTGACCACAGGTGACCGGTAGATGACAGGCTCCCACCTGGAGGAGCGTCGGGAACATGGGTGTGCACCCCCTCTGCTGGAGAGGAACTTGGCCTCCCTGCCTCCATGACATTCGCTCATGCTGGTGTGAAGCAGTCACGACTACGGATATATATATATACTAGAGGCCCAGTGCACAAAAATGTGTGCACTCAGGGGGGTCCCTCAGCCCCTGGGACCCCTCAGGGGATGACCACCTGCTGGCTTAGGCCTGCTCCCCGGGGGATTGGGCCTAAGCTGGCAGTCAGATATCCCTTCTGGCAGCCCAGGAGCCCTTGGGGGAATGTCCACTTGCCACCGGGGAACAGGCCTAAAGCTGCAGTCAGACATCCTTTAGCACTGCTGAGGAGGCGGGAAGAGGCTCCCACCACCACCCGCTGTACTGGGCAGCCAGCAGCCTCGCTTGTGGCTGAGCAGAGTCCCCGCTGTGGAAGCGCACTGACCACCAGGGGGCAGCTCCTGCATTGAGCG
>NW_005872049.1:40320-53457 GCF_000147115.1 Myotis lucifugus
CCCGGTGCACAAAAATGTGTGCACTCAGGGGGGTCCCTCAGCCCGGCCTGTGCCCTTTCGCAGTCTGGGACCCCTCGGGGGATATCCACCTGCTGGCTTAGGCCTGCTCCCCAGGGGATTGGGCCTAAGCTGGCAGTCAGATATCCCTCTGGCAGCCCAGGAGCCCTGGGGAGATGTCCACTTGCCACCGGGGAACAGGCCTAAGCTGCAGTCGGACATCCTTAGCACTGCTAAGGAGGCGGGAGAGGCTCCCACCACCACGGCTGTACTGGCAGCCATCAGCCTGGCTTGTGGCTGAGCAGAGCTCCCCCTGTGGGAGCGCACTGACCACCAGGGGCCAGCTCCTGCATTGAGCGTCTGCCCTCTGATGGTCAGTGTGTGTCATAGTGACCAGTCATTTCCAGTTGTTCTGCTATTAGGATCAATTTGCATATTACCCTTTTATTACATAGGATAGAGGCCTGGTGCATGGGTGGGGGCAGGCTGGTTTGCCCTGAAGGGTGTCCCGGATCAGGATGGGGGTCCTGCTGGGGTGCCTGGCCAGCCTGGGTGAGGGGCTGATGGCTGTTTGCAGGCTGGCCACAGCCCCTTCATGGTGGGGGTCCCCACTGGGGTGCCTGGCCAGCCTGGGTGAGGGGCTGAAGGCCGTTTTCAGGCTGGCCACACCCCATTCAAGATGGGGGTTCCTGCTGGGGTGCCTGGCCAGTCTGGGTGAGGAGATGATGGCTGTTTGCAAGCTGGCCAAGCCCCCGAGCGGGGACCCTCACCCCATGAGGGTGTGGCCATCCTGGGTGAGGGGCTGATGGCTATTTGCAGGCTGGCCAATGGCCCTCAGCCACCCAAACTCCCAGTAGAGGCTGGCTGGAAGCAGGTATCTGGGATTTATTTATATTCTATAATTTAAACTTTGTTGCCTTGAGAGGAGGCCACAACTGGCCAGGGCAGGCGGGAAGCTTGGCTTCCTCCATCGCCAGGGCAACCAAGCCTCCTGCTTGCTCCAGCTCCATGGCTGCAGCCACCATCTTGGTTGGGTTAATTTGCATATGGTCGCTCTGATTGGCTGGTGGGCATGGCTTGGGGCGTAGCGGAGGTGCATTCAATTTGCATGTTTCTCTTTTATTAGATTAGATAATAGAGAAATATGCTAATTAACCAGGACGCCGTAACGGGTCAACCAGACAGGAGGAGGTTGTGCATGCAGCATCGGGGGCAGGGCAGCAGGGGCCTTCGTGCGCCTGCACTGGGGGAGGGCCTGATCAGCAGCGGCCATGGCTGCTTTCAAGGGCTGGAGAGGGAGGCAGGGCCAGACCGACGACTCAAGGGTGGGCAGCACTGCGCAATTTCAAATCACACACACACTGGGCTCCCAGTATATTTAATAAGGAGGCATTCGGAACATAAGAAGCTTCTGGACCTGTTTCTCAAAAGAGGTTGCAGCCGGGCAACACTCGATTACGGAATTTAAACCAAATGACCGTGTTTAGAAAACTCTTCATAGATGCAGTTAAAAGTGGCTAAAATCATACACTATGGCGACAAACCAAGATGCATTTTTTTTTTTGTCAGCAGATATTTTTGAAGATGCAAAGAAAAAGGAGGCAGGAAATCGGTAGAAATGATATTCGAACAGGCGGATATCGCTGGAGGGAGTTTTCTGCAGAGTCAGGTCAAAGGACCCGTGTGTCTGTCTGGTGTGCCCCGGCCCATGGCAGTCTCTCGATGCTACTTGCACCCTGAAGTGGGTGAAGGACGCCTTCGAATGTCATGCATGTGTTGACCTTTTCTGGAATGACAAAGTGCTCTGGGTCATCGGCTTCCCGGCATGTATCTTAGAATAATAAACAAAATATGTTCCCTGTTCATTGCTTTGAAAGCAACTTAAAAAAAGAAAAAGAAATGAGGGAAGCAGGGAGATTTTAAAGAGTTGTTGGAAATGCTTCTATCAGGAAGTGGTTTTCCTACTTGAAAAGGCCAGTGTGCTCACCACTGCCTCTTAGATGAGGGCAGCATAAACTAAGGGACAGTGGGGAGGACCAGGGCAGAAGCTGTCCCATCTGAGGGAGAGTTGGGGGGACCAGTGCAGAAGATGTCCCATCTGAGGGACAGTGGGGTGGACCAGGGCAGAAGGTGTCCCATCTGAGGGACAGTGGGGTGGACCAGGGCAGAAGGTGTCCCATCTGAGGGACAGTGGGGTGGACCAGGGCAGAAGGTGTCCCATCTGAGGGACAGTGGGGAAGGGGGGACCAGGGCAGAAAGTGTCCCATCTAAGGGAGAGGGGTGAGGGCCTGGGCAGCAGACGCACATAGGAGGGGGCAGTAGGGACCCTGAGGAGAGTCAGTGCCCAGTTACCACCCACGTGGGCTCTCTTTATAACCCTTTCACATGTTCGCCTCTAGTATGTTTTAAACACCTGACATAATTCTCCAAAATGGTCCCACCGCCAGAAACTGTTCTCTTCAGAGGGAAGGGCACATGTCATCTTTTCAAAGCAGACATGGGAAATTGTACAAGAAGAAAACCAACGAAAAACTATCCTTTAGAGGACAGGATTATGAAAGTGTCTGGTGTTTCTGTTTCGCTTCCTAAATTATTTATTCTCAAAATAAACGTTTCAAATGAAATGACTGGACACTAATTTAAATGAGTAAAAGTACACTTAGGGTCAGAACAGAAGTTTAGGGACACAAACCTCTCCACCAACATCTGTTTAGATCCTCTTCCTGCCTGAACTGCAGTTCAACTCCACTAGGCCTGGAAGTGCTGTGTGAGGAACTGTGTGCGAGTTTGTATGGAGCACAGACCCTGAGCCAAACTCTCCGGGCGTCGGACTCTGACTCCGTGGACAGAGGAAGCCACCGTCTCGCTCTGTGCTCTATACTGGGATCTCACATGTGGATAATCATGTTTAAAAGGTGGTTCAAGAAGTGTCTGGCACCCAGAAAACACTAAGTATGAGTTTCTTGAATAAAATAATCTCCACCAGGTACTGTTAAAGGCGGTAAGATGTTTGGGGAAAATGACACTCATTAACTGTTATTATTGATTTCCTCAGGAAAAAATAATCTGTGTCCTAAAAAGGTGAAATTCCAACCAGGTCAGCCTAGATAGATATAGATATAGATATAGATATAGATATAGATATGGATATGGATATGGATATGGATATGGATATGGATATGGATATGGATATGGATATAGATATAGATAGATAGATATAGATACAGATATAGATTTATTGTTGAAAGTATTACCTATGTATTACCTATGTCAGTGATGGCGAACCTTTTGAGCTCGGCGTTCAGCATTTTGAAAAATCCTAACTTAACTCTGGTGCCGTGTCACATAGAAATTTTTTGATATTTGCAACCATAGTAAAACAAAGACTTATATTTTTTATATTTATTTTATATATTTAAATGCCATTTAACAAAGAAAAATCAACCAAAAAAATGAGTTCGCGTGTCACCTCTGACACACGTGTCATAGGTTTGCCATCACTGACCTATGTCCATGTCCCTTTTTCCCCCCCATTGACCCCCTCCAGCCCACCCCCACCACCCACCCCAGGTCCTCACCACCCCACTGTCCTGTGTCCATGGGCCATGCATAGATGCACACAAGGTCCTTGGTTGATTACCAGGTCAGTTTTGATAACGGAGATGAAGGGAGAGGGAAAAGGACGGTATAGTACCCAGGAAGAATCAGATGGAACATAGACACTTTCCCCCGTCCTGGGAAATGCATCCGGTGCATTGCTGTAAAGTCCAGCACCCAACACCCATGGACAGGAAGATGGTTCTTGTTATGTCATCAAGAACCGAAGTCTTTCACTCACAATGTCTCCAATGGTAAGTCCACCACATGTTGTAGCACATGGTCCTGAAACATGCGGATTTATACACCAGTTCGGGAAACCTGCATCCAGACCATCAGAACACCAAGACTATGCCCAGCCTGCATGGTTCACAGTCAGGGCACACGCCCGGGTTGCAGGCTCAATCCTGAGTGTCGGACGTGCAGGAGGAAGCCAATCAATGATTCTCTCTCATCATTGATGTTTCTATCTCTCTCTCCCTCTCCGTTCCTCTCGGAAATCAATAAAAAATACTTAAAAAAATAATACCAAGGCTATATCTCCTGTCACCAGTGACCTGCTATCTGCCAAGGATTTCACCATCACTGCAAGCATATGTTTTCGAGAATGTGGCCATCTCTGCTGTTTAGTAAGAGAAGAATGGTAGATAAGTCATAAAAATAAAGCACCAGATGTAATTCAATGCTGTAAATATGTTCTCACTGAGGTGGTCAAACAACAGAATCCACCCCCCCCTCCACCCCAAAGAGTATAAATATCATCTTATTTCTCACATAAACTCCATGACCATTGTTTACTCATTAGGGTTGTTTAACGAAGCTCATGCAGGAATTCTCCACTTCCTTTTTTTTTCAATCCTCCCCCAAGGATATGTTTTTATTGATTTTAGAGAGAAAGGGAGAGGGAGAAAGAGAAAAACATAGATGTGAGAGAGAAACATATATCGGTTGCCTCCCATACACACCCCAACTAGGGATCAAACCCACAACCTGGGCATGTGCCCTGACTGGAAATAGAACCCACCACCTTTTGGTGTAGGGGCCAATGCTCCAACCAACTGAGCTATACTGGCGAGGGCTTCTCCACTTCCTTTTACAAAACCTCCTGGCACTAGGTTTCATTTGAATCTGTGAGAATAGACACAGCAAACATCTTGGAGTCCACATACGTTTCAGGTTCATTTACAAGTAAACTGGTTCCCTATTCAGGCATGTCTCCCATTGCTCATAAGCTTGGAGAGGCATTTCCTCAGGCTATTCAAAGAAGATTTGGTTATAAATGTTTTTAGGAGAACCAAGATGATGGCCTAGGTGACCACTGGCACGTGCTGCCTGCCTCCCACAACCACATCAAAATTACAACTAAAATACAAAACAACCATAATTCAGAACCGACTAAAAGCTGGCTGAATGGAAGTCCTACAACTAAAGAAGTAAAGAAAAAAATCACACTGAGACTAGAACAGGCTGGTCTGACATCCCAGACCAGGGTTCCAGAGCTGGAAAGAGAAGTCCCCATAACTTAAGGCTGTAAAAGCCAAAGGGGATTGTAGCTGAGTGACACAGAGGCTGCTGGAAACCAAAGTGTTCCTCTTGCAGGAACGTAATCAGACTCAATCCCTCTGGCTTCAGACTTTGCTAAAATCACTCAAACAAGCAACAACTGGCCTCAGCATGCCACAAACCTATCAATAAAAAGCCCAAGACTCGGCATTAGCACCAGCCTGCCTTGCTTCACAGCTGGGCCTCACCTGGTCACTTCAAGCCCAAAATAAGTAGCAGCCATCTGCAGATCTCTCTGTAGCTCCTGATGGGTGGCCCCAGAACCAGTGTACACAGTGGACAGCTTCAGATCATACCAGATTACAATTCTATACATCCACAAGCGACACACTCAAGGGACAGGCTCAGTGAGCACCAAAACTCCACTGAAGCAAGTCCTACTCTATAGGGGTGTCTGTCTCCTTCACAGCAGCTCTTCCTCTGTAGTCACAGCTGGTCCTCACAGCCAATTGGCCTGAAAGCCAATTCCTCCCAGTGATGGCAATTCCTCCCAGTGACACCAATCAAGGCTCAACTACAATAAGACTGTGCACACAGTCCACACAGAGGCACACCTAGAGAGCCCAGCTCAGGTGACTGGGGTGGCTAAGCCACTGGGCCCTACAGGACACCTACTACACAAGGCCACTCTACCAATTCCAGGAGACATACAGCTGTACCTAATACATAGAAACAAACACAGGGAAGCACCCAAAATGTGAAGACAAAGAAACATGTTACAAATGAAAGAAATGGAAGCAAGCAAACAAATGAATACAGAGTTCAAAACCATGGTTATAAGGTTACTCACAGATCTTAATGAGAGCTTCAGACTTAGTGAGACTTTCAAGGATCTTAGTGAGAATGTCAAAGACATGAAAAAGGACCAGTCAGAAATTAAGCATACACTAACTCAAATAAAGAATAATTTACAGGAATTCAACAGTAGAGTAGAGGAGTCCAAGAATCAAATCAAGGATTTGGAATATGAGGAAGCAAAAAACACCCAATCAGAAGAACAAAAAGAAAAAAGAATCCAAAAATATGAAGATAGTGTAAGGAGCCTCTGGGACAACTTCTAGCGTACCAACATTTACTTTATGGGGGAGCCAGAAGGAGAAGAGAGAGAGCAAGATGGTGAAAACCTATTTGAAGAAATAATGACAGAAAACTTCCCCTACCTGGTAAAAGAAATAGACATACATGTCCAGGAAGTGAAGAGAACCCCAAATAAGAGGAATCCAAAGAGGACCACACCAAGACACATCATAATTAAAATGCCAAGGGCAAAAGACAAAGAGAGAATCTTAAAAGCAGCAAGAAAAAAAACCAGTTAGTTACCTACAAGAGAGCACCCATATAACTGTCAGTTGGTTTCTCAACAGAAACTTTGCAGGCCAGAAGGGAGTGGCAAGAAATAAGTGATGAATAGCAAGGACCTACAACCAAAATTACTCTACCCAGCAAAGCTATCATTTAGAATTGAAGGTCAGATAAAAAGCTTCACAGACAAGAAAAAGCTAAAGGATTTCATTATCATCAAACCAGTATTATATGAAATGTTGAAGGGTCTTCTTTAAGAAGAGGAAGAAGAGGGAGAAAAGGGAGGAGGAGGAGAAATATGAACTTTAAAATGGCAATAAACACATATCTATTAACAATTGAATCTATAAATCAAAATAAATGAACAAGAAATCTAATGAACAAAATAAACTGATGCATAAAATAGAATCAGAGGCATGGAGACATGAAACAGACTGACAAATCTCAGAGGGAAAGGGGGAAGGGGACGGGAAGAGATTAACCAAAGATCTTCTATGCATATATGCATTACTTATGGACACAGAAAATAGGGTTGGCAAAGGCCTGGGGCAGGGTGGGAACCAGGCGGAGGAGGACAATGGGGGGGAAAGGGGGGACATTTGTATTACCCTCAACAATAAAGATTTTAAAAAACAAAAAATAAAAATAAAATGAATGTTTTCAAAGCTTAGATTTGGTGAGGTTCTAGTTCATACAAACTGTAAGGAAGTCCCTGCAGTCTCCAGCATGACCGAGTGACGGCCTGTCCCCTCTCTGGCCTGCCAGAGGGAAGGGATCACATGGACTTTGGACCATTATCTTGCATATTACTTTTTCAGGATCAGTTTTCTTATCTATACATTGAGAGCAATAAAACTTTATCTACCCAACTGGCATCAAATGGGATAGATACAGGTGAAGTATTTTTAGCTAAATATGTAAATTAGCTGATATTCTTGAACACATAATCACTGACAGAGGGAGGTTAGGTTATTTTGGAAGCCAGCCTACCTATTTTTAAACTATTACCATGAAAAATATGCAAACGTTATCGTTGGGTATAATGTGTACGTCACAATGATATTAGATACTGACTTTCAGAATTTGCAATATTGGAATAGCTTCATAAACAACGATCACTTTAGTTTAACGCCCAATCAAAGTTCCGAGTGCTTACTTCTAGCTTGAGAGCTCTGGACTCTGACAGTAACGTTCAAGAAAGGACTCTAGCCCTGCTGAAAGGGAGCATCTCCCAGAGCAAAGAGCATCCACTATCAAAGTGCTGACTCACATGCAGCCACAGGAGAAAGAAGAGAAGAAAGAGTAGTTCATATTCTTATGAAGCCCAAAGCCAGATCATAATTCCAAGTACTTTTTCATTCTACCTAGAAACATAGCTTCGATATGATCATTAACAGAAGTCACGTGGGTTGGTAACAAATTTTTTAAAATACATTTTTATTGATTTCAGAGAGGAAGGGAGAGGGAGAGAGAGAGAGAGAAACATCAAGGATGAGAGAGAATCATTGATCGGCTGCCTCCTGCACGCCCCCTACTGGGGATCGAGCCCGCAACCCAGGCATGTGCCATGATCGGGGATGGTGACCTCCTGGTTCATAGGTCGACACTCAACCACTGAGGCATGCCGGCGGGGCATAAATTTTCACAGCTAACAAACATCTGGCTGATCATAGGAACCTGTGTGACGTAACTGATTTTTCTGAGAAGTGTCAAACCCATTCAGTTATAAACATGAAGTTGTTTTATTTCTTTCAGTAACTGCTTTCAAGATAAAGCCAAGTTTTTCCTCCTTTTTTAAAAAAAATATTTTTATTTGTTTTTATTGATTTCAGAGAGGAAGGGAGAGGGAGAGAGAGATAGAAACATCAATGATGAGAGAGAATCATTGATCGGCTGCCTTCTGCACATCCCCTACTGGGGATTGAGCCCACAACCCAGGCATGTGCCCTTGGCCGGAATCAAACCTGGGACCCTTCGCTCCACAGGCCGACGCTCTATCCACAGAGCCAAACCGGTCAGGGCTCTCCTCCTTTCATCATATGTTGGTTGGATCCCATGCATTTCTGGTGGCTTTTGGTTATTAAAACAGTGCAGTCCAGTCCAGGCTCCGATCTTCTGTCTGACTCTAAGCTCTCCCTAAGCTCCTGGCCAGGCTCCTGGCTCCTGGGCTTGGCATGGGGAGGGGGTGTGGTCTGTTTCAAAGCACCTCTAGCTCCCAGCCCCCAGGTTGAAGGCGGGAAGGAAGACTGGAGAGGGAGTGGAAGGCAGATGGACTTACTCATAAACCAATGAGCTGGCATTTCTCTCTGATTAACACTGAGGGCCTTCACTGTCCTCTCTGTGCCTGGGGTCCAAATGCTGGGGCACTCGTGGGTTCCTCCTAGGAGCCCTGGAGGGCATGCATCCCATAGTTCCTTACCCCAACTCCTCTACACCCCCCCTAAGCCCCCAGGAGCTCCTGGCGATGAATGCCAACTTGCTCCTGCCAGTGGCTGGCTGAGAGCTTGGACTGTGGGTGCAGGGCACTGGCATGATGGCTCAAACCCCTCCACTTTCTGGAACTCTCCTTCATCCAAGGAAAACGCAAGGATCCCTGCTTGACCCAGTGGCCCAGGTGCTATTCATTCTCTGCCTCCCCCTGCATCTCCCTCCAGTTTGATTCCGTCCCCTCCCCCCCCTTCACATGGACACCAGGCAGGCCAGCAAGTGCCCTGACCCAGAGGGCATCCCCAGGGCATGAACTGCCAGGCCCCCCTCCTGCAGCCCCCCAGGCTCTACAGTCATTATTTCTCAGCTTCCCAGCACCCCGTATTCCCCCCCCACCACGGGCCCCCCATCTTGGCTGCAGAAAGGGAAAGCCCTCCCACCATCATTATGGCCCGCTCCCATGCCAGGACTGGAGGGCCCTCCCCTCCCTCCCCTCCCTCCCCTTACTGCCCTGGGGGAGGTGCCTTTGTCAGAACGCCTGGCCTCCACTCTCTAGAGCAGAGGTGCCGACCTTGACCATGTGTCAGTGACCTCCGGATGCCGGGGCTCCCCTGCCTGGCTAAGTCAGCGCTGGGTGATGACCAGGGTGTCGTCCACAAACTCCCTTTGCGGACCCGCTTCGCCTGCCTTCACCTCTGGGCACCGCCTCTCCCCGCGCAGGGGAGGTCGGCTCAGCCATGAAACCGCCACCTGGATCACCTGTGGCCGGTGACAGCATTTCCGGGGCTCGATTCCCTCGTCTCTAAAGTGGGGGTGTCTTTCCTAAGCCTTCCTAGGTTTGAGGGATCATTTGAGGAGACAGCACCTGCAAAGAACTTGGAACAGGCCCTGGCACGGGACAAGGGCCTGACTGAGGAAGCGACAGGAGTGCCGTGTCCAGGTGATGGCCAAGTTCAGGTTGTCGTTGTCATACCCCTTGTCTCTCTGCAGTGATTGTCTGAAGACATGCTACCCCTAAGCAAAGCTCTACATAAAGTCCGCTTAATAGATGTAGCTCATGTGCACTGGCTCCGGTGGCCATTCCTGTTTTTAGGTGTTTTAGAAGGTGAATACCCAAAAATCAATAAAACATTGAGTGACCTGTCACATTTTCCAATAAAGATGCCACTGCTTTCTATATGTAGTAAGAAGCATCTATCCTCAAATGTCCACATTCAAGCACATTAAAAGCTTTCTCTCCCCTTTAGAACGTGTTTCTGGAATTACTTCATTTGAAACATTTTCGAAACCTCGCTGATGGCACTAAGGGATGGGAATGACGTTACTTTAAAGTGCTTTGCCTATTAAACAACACAATTTCATTCAAAGCTGTAAAGAGCGATTACGCAGCAACAGATAAGAACCATTAAACCCACGTCTGCCTCATACTATGCGGACTGTCATTGTCATTTCCATGTTAAGAAACAGTTATTTGAAACTTTGAATTAAAAAACGATAGAAGAATAAGCGCCACCGTGGTCTACACCTTTGGCTTCAAGCTTCCATTTCTGAATGTTGGAACATGTGGAGGATAAACCGTCTAAACATTTCTCTAGACGTTATTTTCAAAACACAAGTTACTTCTGAGCAGTCCAGAAGATTTGTTTGTAAAACAGAAATCTCTCTCCCCACGTCTTTATGTAAATGCATTTGCCAAGAGTGTGTCCAGGAACATGGCCATGTAAGTACATGTTTGCAGATGGGAGTTTGTGAAGTAGAAACGCTGGCGTGCTTCCCATCAGGACATCTCCACGCACACAGGGGGGCTTCCCGGGGTAATCGTGTCCGCACGCATCTGTTTCTGCAGACACGCTCCTGCAGGTCCACTCTGCAGAGAATACCTGCTTCCCATCACATGCATTCAGAACGCAGATTAAGAGATATACGAACATTTAAAAAAAAATAAAACAGGGTGATATTACTGATTAGTTGGGCCTTTTTAAAATTCAATTTATTCTTGGAAACAAAGCAGAAATGTGTGGCCTTGCGCGTCCATGTCAGTGAAAAGTTATGATTATCCAGGTTTCTGTTCGTGCTCTTGGACGCTGGAGGCTGCTGCGGGTCAGCCAGCCCAACTGAACACGCTCAAACCTCGCTCAGCAGTAACCAGGCACGTCACCAGGAGATAGTTATCGGGCATGACAAAGCTAGTTAGGCTTCCCTTCCATACAGAATTATGGGAACCTAAACACCGGCTATGTTACCAGCCGAAGCTGGTTGTTATCTACAGAACTGCTTGGTGGCATTCCCACTTTAAGGGGCGTGGCTCAAGCACTGCCTGATGTTTTCATTTCCTTGGAAATCGATATTTTCTTCCGTTCCCCAACTAACCGTTTGCACGTCCTTCAACACGAGGAGTGCTGTGTTCGCCAGCGGCCATCCCCTACCCAGCCTTCTTGTCTCGGTCCTCTGCGGGGAGGTAACTGGGCCCTAATAAGTCATCGCCAGTCCTAGGAAGAGGAGGAAGCCTGCGACCACACAACCTTCATTTCACCTTGAACTCCGTGAGAAGCCTTTAATGGAAGCAAGCTAACTCGATGTGTTAAGAAAAACAGTGATCCAGTGAGGCCCTGGCCCTGATCACGTAGAAAGTCACAGGCTCTTTGCTCCAAGGGTTTTCTACAACAAGTAATGCTGGTGTAAGACATCAAAGATAGGCCCTGGCCAGTGCTGCTCAGTGGTGAGCGTGTCGGCCCGAAGACCTAAGGGTCTCCAGTTCGATTCCCTACCAAGGGCACATGCCTGGGTTGTATGTGGGAGGCAACCAATCAATGGATCTCTCTCACATCGATGTTTCTCTCTCTCTCTTCCTCCCCCCCTCCCTTCCACTCTTTCTAAAACTCAATGGAAAAAATATCCTTCAGTGAGGATTAACTAAAAAAATAAAATAAAATGCAGTAAGTTTGAATTAAGAAAAAAATAGACAATATAGATTTTTATAAAGTGGGCACTGCCATAGTAATTTAGAAGTTATATCTTCTTTAGAAGGTTCTCCAGTCACTTTTTACATCTGCTAAAAACTAGGCTGCAGTCTCTCTCTCTCTCTCTCTCTCTCTCTCTCTCTCTCTCTCTCACACACACACACACACACACACATACACAAGAAATAAGGCAAACATCCAGGCGTTTTAACAATGATCTTTTTTTAAAACCACAGATACACCGTCTGAGAATTAGAAAGACGACTGGGGGAGAGCAGGACTGCACTGTTCGATGCTCACGCAGCGTAATAGCCTCTCTGGGTCCCGCCAGCAGCAGAGAGAGGCCTGCAGAGCGCCCTTCATTCGCCATTTGCTTCAGTTCTTCGAAACCACACACAGAGCTTCCCCTTTGAAGCACGCACACCGAGAACTCAGGAGAAGCCCACTCTCTTCTTCAGGGTGACAGCCTCAAGCCCCCTCGGCCCCCACATTTGAACTGGCAGGCAGACTGGAACACTCGGGCCTCACAGACCCTCACCACGGTGCCGCCCAACTTCCTCCTTCTCTCTCCTTTCCCACCCACTGAAAACGCCTGCTCTCCCCCCGAACACACACACGTGCATACACATGCATGCACACATACACACACACATACACGCACACACATGAGTCAGGAAGGGTAAAAGGTTTGTCTCAGGCCCAGCTGCACGTTAGCTCAGAGCTGGAATTAGACCCCAAATCTCATTCCTGGGAGCCAGCCAACTGCTATTCTAGACCCAGAACGAACCCAGGCTCCTGAGTGCCACAGTCGCTGAGCAGGGCATTTTCCTGTCGAATGCCGCTGGCCACTGCCGCCCAGAGGAACACAAGGAAACCACCCCTGTGCCTGGACTTTCCCTGCCCGTCCAGTCCAGCTGAGACCTGCTGGCGAGAGGGCTGAACCCACGATCCCGAGAAAGGATCCAGTTCTAAAACCTCTCTGCATCTGCTCAGTGTCGCTAGGGGGCAGGGTTCCCCCGCCGCACCGTGAAGGGATTTTCTGATGGGAGCCCAGGAGCAGAACATTTCAAAGAAACTTCCTTCTCTCCTCGCCCCCTCCCTAGAGACTCCATCAAAAAGCTACTAGACTTAATACATGAATTTGGCAATGTACCAGGATACAATATTAACCCCAAGAAATCTGAGGCATTTCTATACACCAATAGTGAACTTTCAGACAGAGAGATTATAAAAACAATCCCATATGCCATCGCACCAAAAAAATTAAGATACCTAGGAATAAACTTAACTA
>NW_005872049.1:53557-73603 GCF_000147115.1 Myotis lucifugus
GAACGTTCTTCCTACCGAACTTTCCTATTCAAACAAGAAACGATATGGGAGTATGCGAAGGGCTTCAGTCGGCTGACGGGCGAGCGGCAAGTAGCTAGGAGTATCTCTGCTCTGGGTAACTTGATTCGAAGCTTTGTAGGGGGAGGAATACAAATACTTTCAAACTTTCAGTGCTTACCGTTCGGTGGGGGGGGGTGGGGGGGGGGAATTAGCAGAGAAACCAGCAACCCCGTGGCCACAAAACATCTAACCCGTTTCGGCCCCTTCGTAGGTGTGTTCCAGTTACCATTACATCTTGAGCCTTTGAATTCCTTCCTTAAGCAGATGAATGCACACGGATGGGACAGAGGCCTTGGGTTTTTGCATTTATCTGTCAAATCCTTAAAGGAATATTCTTTCACCCAGCTCTCAGGACATCATCGTACTTTAGAAATGGTCGCCCAAACCTGGCCTTTCCTTGAATGTCCTCTCCAGCACTTTCTGAGGCCAGGAACTAGCGGGGCCAATGGCTACGCTGAGCTGAGGGCTTCTCCTCCCGGGGGCCAAGGACACTGATGGAAACAATAACGCCACTGGATTTCTCCTATTGCCTCCCGGTGCCTGGCCCGATGTCGCAGAAGCTGGTTATCTGGGCTTTTCTCCGTCTGATAAATATGACACATTCCCCCCCCCCCCCCCCATCGGATACTGGGTAGTTACTCTGTGGTTTTCTCCCAAGCTTCCCTGAAACAAACAAACCCAACGTCCTAAAACTCAAGGACAGCACCAAAATCATAGACTTCCGAGCCAGAACTCCGCCAACAGGTTGCTTTCGCGCCTCCCTCCCGCGCGGCGCGGCGCGCAGACCGGTTCAGACACCCTACCTTGGCCACTTGCAGGGGCTGCTGCTGCTCCTTGCCCCCCTGCAGCCGGAACCCCCAGGGCGCCCCTCCGGTCATGGAGATGCAGATGAAGTCCCCGGTGCCCATGGTCCCGGGTCAGCTGGGCAGCAGGCAGGGCGGGGAGAGGCGAGGCCGCGCGGGCGGGCGGGATGCGCTCCGGGCTCCGCAGGAGGAGGCAGCACCAGGCAGCACCAGGCAGGGCGCGGAGCTGCGCAGCGGCCGCGGCGCTAATGGGCCGGGGGTGGCACCGAGGCGCCCGGCCCCTCTTGCGTCACGCGCCCGCCCTCGCTCAGCTCAGCCCACCGTCGGGGAGGGGAGGGAGGCCGGCCCAGAGACAGGCCCCATTTGGGGCAAGATGAGGCGGGAGCAAAAGTTCTCTAGCGCAGAAGGATGACAGTCCCTCGCTGAAAAGAAGCGCCGATGGCACTGTTTTCGTTTAATAATTCTATAAATAGCAGAGGACGCCTGGAGGTTGTGGCCTGCAGGCCGGGAGCTGGGGGAACTCAGCGGCGGAGAAGGTTTTATTCTCTCCAGTAGGTGGTCTGAGAACCACCACACGGACGACCGACAGACAAAGGGAGCGCAAGGGGTTTAATTGTTATTTTTCTAAGCTTTCCTGTCTGCCACCTGTGCGACTGATCCCCTAAAAAAGGGGAATAAAGGAACGCAGAACCGTTTTTTTAAATATATTTTTTATTGATTTTTTACAGAGAGGAAGGGAGAGGGATAGAGAGTTAGAAACATCGATGAGAGAGAAACATTGATCAGGTGCCTCCTGCACACCTCCCACTGGGGATGTGCCCGCAACCAAGGTACATGCCCTTGACCGGAATCGAACCTGGGACCCCTCAGTCCGCAGGCCGACGCTCTATCCACTGAGCCAAACCGGTTAGGGCCGCAGAACCGTTTTTAAAGTCTTTTCTGAAAAGTGGCCCCTGAGCTCCATCGTCTCCCCACCACACACCCCTGAGGCTGGGGGAGAGGGACCCTCCTAACCACTTTCTTACAGGGACGCCTGTCACGGGCTGTGGAGTGTTTCAGCTTCATAAGTGTTTCCTCTCCCTCCTTCCCCGCAGGAGGGCCGCTCCTGGGCCTGAAGGGCACAGTCAGCCCGTCGCACAACGTCACCTGCGGTCGCTTCCCTCTGCAACCCCTCATCGCGGGTCCTGAGCCTGGGTGGCCCAACACACAGGTTGATTTCATATGTGGTCCAAGATATTTTTGTGCTTTAAATCTACCAAGGCTATTCAAACGGAGCATTTTTATTTTCCCATCGTGCTTTTATTTTCCGTCACATTCGTCCGCACGAAGACACGCTCAGGTACGGGGCCTGGAAATCAGGGTGTGTCCGTGTGGCAGCCGCCACAACGCCGTGGACACTGCTGTGTCCGCAGTGAGAAGCGGTTCACCGTGAGCAGTGTACAGCCCGCTCCCAAGCCGGCCCCGCCCCCTGGTCGAACTTCGAGGGGACAATTTGCATATTAGCCTTTTATTATATAGGATAGAATAAAATGGTGGGTAGATTCCCCAGAATAAAGGTATAGAAAAGAGAGCGAAAGAGTTGCAATTTCTTGTCTTTTTCTCCGCTTCATTTGGCCTGGGAGAACCTGAAGCATGTAGAGCAAAATTCCTGATTATACTGTTTAGAGACCATGCAGGTAGGACAGCAGGGCTGCCTCCCTAGCAGCTGCCCCGCCCCCAGTGGGTAGCAGCCAGTGCGTTGGGCATCCAGCATGATGCCCTGGTTACCTACACCAATCAGTCATCTTTTCTCCTTAACACAGGCAGCTCAGGAATGGGCAGAAGACCTGGTCCTAAGCAAGGACATTTGCTGGCCCCTGGGTTAATCACATACAGTCCGACCACAGGGAGGCTCGGGACTTTTCCAGAGAGCTGTCAGGAGTAACACCGCCCCAGGGGCATCGCAGCAGCCAATGGGGCAGCCAGTGTGAGGAGGAAGCCACCAGGGGCTGTTGGGAGACAGCCCTCCATGGGCCACCAGGGCTCCTCTCTGTCTTCCTGGGTGTGTCAGGATTCACAGGGCTGCCCTGGCCGGTTTGGCTCAGTGGATAGAGTGTCGGCCTACAGACCGAAGGGACTGGGGTTCGATTCCGGTCAAGGGCACATACTGGTTGCTGGCTCCTCCCCAGCCTGGGCCCTAGTCAGGGCGCATGCAGGGAGCAACCAATCCATGGGTTTCTCTCACATCAATGTTTCTGTCTTTCCCTCTTTCACTCTCTCTAAAAACCAATAGTGCCTTAGCTGGTTTGGCTCAGTGGATAGAGCATCAGCCTGAGGACTGAAGGGTCCCAGGTTCGATTCTTCAAGGGCACATGCCTGTGTTGCGGGGTTGATTCCCAGTAGGGGGCATGCAGGAGGCAGCCAATCATGATTCTCTCTCATCATTGATGTGTTTATCTCTCACGCTCCCTTCCTCTCTGAGAGATATATATATATGATAAAAAAAATCAATGGAAAACTATCCTTGGGTGAGGATTAAAAAAAAAGAGAGATGCCGTAACCGGTTTGGCTCTGTGGATAGAGCGTCGGCCTGCGGACTGAAAGGTCCCAGGTTCGATTCCGGTCAAGGGCATGTACCTTGGTTGCAGGCACATCCCCAGTGGGGGGTGTGCAGGAGGCGGCTGGTCGATGTTTCTCTCTCTCATCGATGTTTCTAACTCTCTATCCCTCTCCCTTCCTCTCTGTAAAAAATCAATAAAATATATATTTAAAAAAAAAGAGAGAGAGAGAGAAGAATTCACTGTGCTAATGCTTCCTGCCCTGAGTCATGTCTAAGGTTATGTTGAACAAGCAATCCTGAGGGACGTAGTTATATCTCCATCAGGAAAATGACCAAATTGCTAGTTGATTGTTAGGAAAAAACAAATAAACAAACAAACAAACCAAAAACCCCACAAAACAAAAACAGTGGATTCACGAAGCTTAGTGTTCCCTAACTGATGGTTGCCAGCGGGGAGGAGGTTGGGGGCTGGTGAGACAGGTGGTTACAGAACAGTCATGGGGATGTAGAGAACAGCCCAGAGAATGTAGTCAGGAATACGGTGATAACTGTATGGTGCCAGGTGGGTACTAGGAATATTGGGGGGATCACACTGTAAAGTGCATGATTGTCTAACCAATTGGATGTATACCTGAAACTCAGACAAAATAATATTGAATGTAATCTGTAATTTAAAAAAAAAAATTAAAGTCAGCAGGCACTTTAAAACACTAGCTACAGGCCCGGGTTGCAAGAGGCAGCCGATCCATGATTCTCTCTCGTCATTGATGTTTCTGTCTCTCTCTCCCTCTCCCTTCCTCTCTGAAATCAATAAAAAATATATATTAAAAGAAAATACAGGGTGTTTTTTTTTTAAATATATTTTATTGATTTTTTACAGAGAGGAAGGGATAGGGATAGAGAGTTAGAAACATTGATAAGAGAGAAACATCAATTCAGCTGCCTCCTGCACACTCCCTATTGGGGATGTGCCAGCAACGAAGGTATATTCCCTTGACCGGAATCAAACCTGGGACCCTTCAGTCCACAGGCCGATGCTCTATCCACTGAGCCAACCAGTTAGGATGTCAAATACAGTTTTTGACATCCAGTTTTCCTAAGACTGGAGGGCATTTTTTCTGTAATGTCACTGAATGAAATGACAACATTATTGTTCATGTCTACCCACTATCTCATTTTGCTACTTTAGTGTTTACTAATATATATCGCATGTTTTGCATTTCAGATAGTGCTGGATTATCTAAGTGTTTTAATCATAAATGAATGTTGTTTCTTATCAAATGCTTTTTCTGCATCCTATATAATAAAGAGGTAATATGCAAATTGACTGTCATGCCCTCACAAGATGACTACCTACGACCAGGCCAGCAGGGGGGTTAGTGAGGGACGACCCAACGACTGAACAAGCAGGCTGCGTAGGGCAACCAGGCCAGCAGGGGCATTAGTGAGGGGCGACCAGGCCAGCAAGGGGGGCAGTTGGGGGCAACCAGGCTGGCAGGGAGGGTAGTCAGGGGCTATTAGGCTGGCAGTGGGGGCAGTGAGAGGTGACTAGGCCAGTGGGGGGGGGCAGTTAGAAGCAACCAGGCAGGCGCCGGGGGGGGGAGTTAGGGGCTACCAGGAAGGCAGGCAGGTGAGTGATTAGGAGCCAGTGGTCCAGGATTGTCAGAGGAATGTTCGACTGCCAGTTTAAGCCCCATCCTGGGATCCGGCCTAAACCGGCAGTCAAACATCTCCCAAAGGGTCCCAGATTGGAGAGGGTGCAGGCTGGGCTGAGGGGACCCGCACCCCCCAACCCCCCCGCACGAATTTCGTGCACCGGGCCTTTAGTCTATTGATAAGATCATGTTTTTCATCCTGTTCATCAATGGGGTGTATTACATTGATTTATCAGTGTATATTGAACCCTCAGCACTGGGTTATCTGAAATTTAAGAAAGAACAATGATAATTTTTAAGGAAAACTGTAAGGTAACATCAATAAGTTATTAAACATGAGGTTTACGTGATAGCTTCTATCTTTTTAAACAAATAAAACCATTTCCCCTATGGGTTACAAGTATTATTTGGAATTGTCACTAAACTATGCCCTCCAAAGTCAATGTTAAAAACTGGAGCTTTGAAACATTATATTTTGTTACTAGAGACCTGTTGCACGAAAAGATTCGTGCACTAGGCCTTCCCTTCCACTGGCTGTTGGCACCGGTTTTCCTCCAGCACCTGGGACCCAGGCCTTCGCTCTGGCCAGAGCCGCCTTCAGCACCTTCGCTGCTCCGGCCTGAGCCACCATCTTTGTTGGCGGTTAATTTGCATATCTCATTGATTAGCCCATGGGAGGCATAGCGAAGGTATGGTCAATTACCCTGTTTGTCTATTATTAGATTAGATTATTGTTTTATTTCCCCTGCAAGCAGTGACTGACAACAATAAGACGTGAGATTACTTGGATGGGAAGAAATGAATGTCCCAGAAAAAGACAGATCTTTCTAAAACTTGCTCTCAGCCTCTGGAGGAATGACTGGCAGGTAACAGAACCGTAAGTGTTAAAACATACAGGTAGGGATCCTCAACGCCATGGATGAGCATCAGTGACTCACGTTAACACGATGCACCTTGGGCGACTGGGGAACCAGGAACTCGTCCTCTGCTGACCCAGAGGGCCTGATGCCACTCAGGTGTTGTGTGGCTCCCTGAAAGCAGGTGTGCCACACCTTCTGAGCAGATGGTGCTGGGCATCCCAGTGAGAAGGGGGCATGGGAAAGAAGACCCCCGCCCTCCAGAAAGTGTTCCCCTGCTCAGCAAGCACCCCCGCTCGCTTTGAGGCTGAGGTGGTCTGGGGAGAAATGACCTCTGTGGCTATAGCGACTTGAGGTTCGAGGTGGAGGCCTCAGAGCTGAGTTGCTGCCTTGCGGACCTCACAGCACAGGCGTGCCGTCCTTAGCCAGGCTGCATAGCCAAGGGCCGCCCACTGGTGACTGCAGGAACGGAAATTCGTTTTCTCATAAGTCTGGAAGCCAGAAGTCTAGATCAAGGTGGCCTAGCCAGCGTGGGTCAGTGGTTGAGCGTCGACCTATGAACCAGGAGGTCATGGCTTGGTTCCTAGTAAGGGCACATGCCTGGGGTGCACGTTCAATGCCCAGGTTGCAAGCTCGATCCCCAGTTCCTCTCTGAAATCCATAAAAATATATCCTATATAATAAAAGCCCAGTGACCGAATGGCAGAACGACCAGTCAACCAGTCGCTATGATGTGCACTGACCACCAGGGGCAGACACTCAACGCAGGAGCTGCCCTTTGGGGGTTAGTGCACTCCCACAGCCTCTCAGAGGGCAGGCCCACAGCTGCTCAGCTGACCAGGATGAGTGGCACTCCCATAGTGGGCTAATCCCCGCAGTCCATGCCCCCACCAGTGCACGAATTCCATGCACCAGGCCTCTAGAATTAAAATAAGAAAAGATGTCCCACCTCCTTGCCTTGTAGAGGCCCATCTTCCCAGCGTCTGCGCTCTGCACCTGCTTATCCTCCTCTTGGAAGAATGCCTCACCTGAGCGTGACTACCTTGAAAGCCCCTCTATCCAAAGACAGGTTTCCCCGGAGATGCTGGGGTGTAGGCCTTGAACATAAGAACCCGGGGGGACACAACTCAGCCCCTAACAGGAAGGCAGAGCTTACAGACCCCCAACTGCCCCTGGTTTCCCCCCTTAGGTGGGTGTGTCAGGTGATGTCTGAGACCCTGGCGCCCTGTCCGTTCTTCAGCCCCCCCCCCCCACCCCCGTTCTTGTCCCAAGAAAGTAGTCAGATCCTTGCAGGTTCCCCAACTCAGGCTTCAGCTGAGCAGGAAGGGAAGGGGCGCACATTCCCGGTTCTGTGAGGCCCGCGCCCCATGAAGGGACTGCCAGGTGTGCCCGAGGGGAGGGAAGCAGGGAGGCGTGTGGTGCTGGCGAGGAGGGTCTGGCATCTGCGGGTCCCTCAGGTAGCGAGAACCCCCCGAGCCGCCGGCAGGAGCAGTGCGAGGCTTCGGAGGGAAGAGGCCATGGGGTCCTCAGAAGGCAGCTGGGCCCCAAGAGCAAAGCGCCCAGCCTGGCTCGACACTCTCAGCCACATGCGTGTCCTGGACAGTTTGGTGACCAGTGAGGACCAATGACAGACCAACAGTGGCACCCCCTCTTGTCCCCCCGCCACCCCCACCCCAGAGCTGAGACTGGCCCTCCCACCAGCCCAGGAAGAGGGGAGACCGGGCTGGCAGTAAATGGATTAAAATGATAACACAATATTCCTGAGCTGATTAAAAATAAAATTATGCACGTTTGTGTGTATAATTCACGCATTCATTCGGAAGGCATTTGAATGATGAGTGCCCGGTGCTCCTCTAGGCCCGGGTGGGGCAGCTCTGAGCATCCCAGCCCAATTCCCGCTCTCCTGGGGCTCACCTTTCGCTGGAGAAGCCAGACAATACACAAGTAAACGAAAGAGCTTCCGAGAGACATGGGGGCGGCAGAGAGAGACGGGAGGGACGCCCAGGAGACGGGACCAGCCGCCCTGAGCTGAGACGTGATCTGAAAAGCAGGAGGCGTGGGAGGAAAGGCAACGATAAGCTTCGTAGACGCAAAGCCATGAGGTCTAGCGTGGTAAGTCCACGCTCTTCACGGAGGCCCGAGCGTGGAGCTGCTGCAGTGGAGGCAGGCCCAGGCGTAGCACCCCGGGCTCCGGGCCCCGCAGCGCACCCACAGGCGCACCCAGTGGTGCACCAGCCAGAGACCGTTCCCTGAAGACGGTCAGGGTTTTCCTGCTCTTTGCCCTCTGCCCTTTGCCAAGTCTCCCTAGTGATGGCATTTCCCGTCTTTTTAAAAATTTTTGGTAATTATTATTGATTTCAGAGGGAGAGAGAAATAGAAACATCAATGATGAGAGAGAATCATTGATGGGCTGCCTCCTGCACGCCCCCCACCAGGGATCGAGCCCACAACCTGGGCATGTGCCGTGATGAGGAATCCAACTGTGACCTCCTGGTTCATAGGTAGATGCTCAACCACTGAGCCACACCGGCCTGACCCATTTCCATCTTTCCATCCTGGGCAAGGACACAGCATCCCAGCACGCTGACCCGAGAGGGGCTTGTCTGTCACTTAAGGCAGCCCTTCCGGTCTCTCTTCATGTTGCTGGATCCACTCTCCTGTCTCCTCTCTCCTTCCGCCTGAGTGTGAGACTGGGAGTCATTACCGCTCTGGGAACCCGGCCATCAGATATGAAAAATCTCTCCTCTGCAATCATTTTAAATGTCTTCGAAAAACCTTTCCCTCTTTGATTAAAAGGTAGGGTGGTTTTTTTTAAAAAAATCCAAACAGGGAAGAAATGTTTGAGAAAGCCATCTGTTCTGCCTGTTATCTATACAATGTCAAGAAAATGTATGAAATCATGTTTGAAAGGCGTGCATAAGCACGCACGGGTGTCCGCACCAACGGACCATTTTAAAATGTGATGTTATGGTATCGTTATAGGAGAATCTAATGGACATGTGATTGCAATACTTTGTTTCCAATGGATCTCATTTATAAATGCATTTTAAAAACTCAAGAATCACCCAAATTTAGATCATCAGTTTGAAAAACCATAAAATCTAGAGCAAGTCTGTTGTGTTTTTGCAGGAGTATAGTGTTTTAACAACTGCAGGCAATTAAAAGACATGTATGTGGCTCTAGCTGGTTTGGCTCAGTGGATAGAGTGTCCACCTGCAGATTGAAGGGTCCCTGGTTTGATTCCAGTCAAGGGCACATGCCTGGGTTGCAGGCTTGATCCCCAGTAGGGGGCGTGCAGGAGGCAGCCGATCAATTAATCTCTCTGATCATTGATGTTTCTCTCTCTCCCTCTTCCTTCCTCTCTGAAATCAATGAAAATAAACTAAATAAAAAAAAATTAAAAAGCCATGTAGGTGAATTCAAACAGAGCCACTGCACAGAAATGTCAAGTAAAATTATGTCTCTTTTCCCACCATTTTTTGTTAAGTCGTGTTTTGGGTTTTTTTTTTTTTTTTTACATCAGAGGGAGAGGAGGAGTGGATAAGGTCACTGTAGCTTTTGTTCCTACGAGGTACGCACTCCAAGTTAAACATGACAGAGCCTGACTGGGGGTGGGGGGGGGGCGGGGGCGAGGATTTTCAGTTCAGAGAAGAATCAGATAATGATCATTAAAACTGATTTCCCTTCTTTCTTTCCAAATCCGTCTCGTCCTGCCTTCCCAATAAACGAGATCCAGATGTTGGAATGATGTGAGACACTCTGAAGCCCGGCGAAGCACAGACATGCTTTCTAGTTAGTGTAACCGGTCGTTTGAAAAACAAGCGCTTTAGTTTCTTTACAAAATTGTTTTGGCTAAGGGAACCCTGGGATGTAAATCATCAAAAGTTGCCACCATCCCTCAGTAGACAGACAGATACTAGATATTACCCAGGGACAACTCAACATCATGAGGGGATAGTTTCAGACTTTTAAGTACCTTTTCAAAGACTGGTAAGATGTATAGTATGGTAAGCATGCTTTTGTCACAGAATTAATACGATGGCACGAACACCGTAATACTCAAGATGCAAAGTGAGTTCAGGACAGCAACATTAAGGGCGAGTAGAACAAATCGTGAATAAGAATTATAAGATTTGGCCCTAATCGGTTTGGCTCAGTGGATAGAGCGTCAGCCTGCGAACTCAAGGATCCCGGGTTCGATTCCGGTCAAGGGCATGTACCTTGTTGCGGGCACATCCCCACTGGGGGGCGTGCAGGAGGCAGCTGATTGTTGTTTCTCTCTCATCGATGTTTCTAACTCTGTATCCCTCTCCCTTCCTCTCTGTAAAAAATCAATAAAATGTATTTTTTTAAAAAAGAATTATAAGATTTGGAAGTGACACTATCTTGGTAGACAAGTTTTATTTTAGCACAAGGACAACTAGCCTCAACAACCCTGACCTAGCAAAAATGTCCTTTCTTTGTTTTCTGAGTCCATTTGTGCCATGGGCTTATGCTAACTTCTTCTACCTCATGTTTGCCCATGAAGGAGGTGGAAAGAAAGGGTAACTATTTCAAGGATTGTCTACTTTTGAAGGAAACTACATACAATCCTGTTATCAACTAATACATTACCGAGTATCCTATATAATCTATATATATAAAAGCCTAAGCAACCAGCCAACTGGCTGACCAGCCAGCCAGTAGCTATGACATACAATGACCACCAGGGGGCAGATGCTCAACACACAGACATGGAAATGTGGAACACACTGATGAATCTCAGAGGGAAGGGGAGGAGGGAAAGGCGGGAAGAGATTAACAAAAGATCTTATATGCATACTAGAGGCCTGCTGCACAGATTTGTGCACCAGTGGGGTCCTTCGGCCTGGCCTGTGGGGATCGGCTGAAACCAGCTCTCCGACATCCCCCAAAGGGTGCCGGATAGCGAGAGGGCAGAAGCCAGGCCGAGGAACCCCACTGGTGCACAAATCCGTGCACCCGGCCTCTAGTATATATAATAAAAGGCTAATATGCAAATCGACCAAACAGCAGAACGACTGGTCGTTATGATGCACACTGACCACCAGGGAGCAGACGCTCAATGCAGGATCTGCCCCCTGGTGGTCAGTGCGCTCCCACAGGGGGAGTGCCGCTCAGCCAGAAGCCCTAAGTTGGGCTCACAGCTGGTGAGCGCAGCGCTCCACTGCAGCGCTAAGGATGTCCAACTGATGGCTCAGTTCAACATCCCCCGAGGGCTCCCAGACTGCGAGAGGGCGCAGGCCGGGCTGATGGACCCCCCTTGAGTGCATGAATTTCATGCACTGGGCCTCTAGTATGAAATATAAACATTATATTCTTCAGCTGAATTTCAAAGAGAATATGTCCATGTTTAATGCAAAACTATGCACCGAGAGCTGTTTTCTTAATAGAAAGATGAAGTAAGAAACCACCTTCGATAAATAGGCTGGGGCTTTTCAATCTTTAGGAATGACTGGTTGGCACTGCTGTGCTATTCACTTTGTCCTCTTCTCCATGTGAAAAATAACACTTTGGGTGGGGGGTGGGGAGGGGGGGGACATAGATAGTGAAAAGGGTCCGTGACTGAACAAATCAAAACTGATAGACGTAGCAAGAATGGTCCATCCTCGTAAAGTTAGACCTTTTAGGTGATTCTTTAACCAACCATGCCATTTGACTTAATACATAATAATGCAGACAAATACAGTAACATCTTTCATTGCCTTTGGCCATTTCAAAGGAAACAACCTGAATGCAATTTATATTCTCAGCTACAGTATATCGGATGCTAGAGATATGGGCTCCTGGTCCCTACCTTCGAGGTGTCGGAGCTAGAGCCGGCTGGTGAACTGTGGCCCGAGAACCTTCGATCTCCATGGCAATCACTCCTCAGCCTCACACAATATGCGCGTGATGGTGTGGCTGTTGTCATAAAACTTTATTTCCGCCCAGATGGCGTGGCTCAGTGGTTGAGCGTCAACCTATGAACCAGGAGGTCAAAGGTTTGACTCCCAGTGGAGGACTATGCCCAGGTTGCAGGCTCAATCCCCTGTGTGAGGCAGCTGATCAATGATTCTCTCATCATTGATGTTTCTCTCTCTCCTTCTCTTTTCCTCTCTAAAATCAATAAAAATATATTAAAAAAATAAAAACAAACAAAGAAACTTGATTTCCAAGACAGGCAGGAGCTGGATGTGATCTGTGGGCTGACGCTTGCTGATCGGCCGGTGAGAATGAAGGAGAAACAGAACTAAACCAATGACTCAAAACAACAACCACAAAAGCTAGTTCTTTGGAAGTCTGTGTGGGGACATTAGGGGATACCATTCAGCAGAACCAAATAATAGAGAACTACCAGGAGAGCCAAGGGCATTTTCTCAGCATCTGTTTAAAGACATCAGAAACGCTGGGAGCAGGGGGCGCCAAGACTCCGGGGGACAAGCTGTGAGAACAGGGGCTCGGCCTGCAGAGGGCAGCTGCCAGGGACAGGGGCCAGCAGGGCCTTTGCTGACCCCACGGAACTGGAGCAGTGGGATGGATGGGGGACCTATAACCTGACAGAGCACCTGAATCAATCCCCAAAAGTAATCATAGTATTTTAAATCTTAGGACATATACACTTATGTGACTAGGTGGTTAAGTTTTCCTTAAGTTTCCTTTTCAAGGCCTGTGTGAAGCGATTGGGGAGGTGACTCAGCTGTGAATCCAGCGAGCAGAACCGATAAGCGTGGTCAGACGACCCACCAGGAATCAAAACATCATCTCAGCAACAACATCTCATCCACATCATCTCATCAACATCATCTCAAAAACATCATCTCAGCAACATCTTCTCATCCACATCATCTCATCACTTGATGCCCTGTCTTCTTGGTGGGCCGGCCTCCTCAATAACCACCTCATACAATCCAACCCGGCCTTCCTTATTGGGCACAGCCACAGGCAGACCAACCCGAGGGGTGGGGGGGGGGTTCCCGGTAACAGGGTGGTTTTGCCTCCAGGGACACTGGACAATATCTGGGGACATTTCTGACTGCCAGGATTGTGGGAGGGGACGGCTTGCTACTGGCTGTTAGCGAGTAGAGGCTGGGATGCGGCTACACACCCCGCAATGCTCCCGACAGCCCCAGCCACGGGGCAGAATTAACCATCAGGCCCCAGACTGACCCTGAGCACCTACCGGTCAGAAGAGCCTTTGGCTTCCAGCCGTGAGGGAGTATAAACTGGACGGAAAGCGAGAGAAATGCCAGCAAAACAAGAAAATGGCCACTACTTCTTGAGTCCTGCATCTTATTATGTCACTATTTTGCCCCAAATTACTGTTTTTAAATATATTTTTTAATTGATTTCAGAGAGGAAGGGAGAGAGAGATAGAAACATCAATGGTGAGAGAGAATCATTGCCTGGCTGCCTCCTGCACGCCCCCTACTGGGGATTGAGCCCACAACCTGGGCATGTGCCCTTGACCGAAATCGAACCTGGGACCCTTCAGTCCACAGGCCGACGCTCTATCCACTGAGCCAAACCGGCCAGGGCTCCCCAAATTACTTTTACAAGTAAAAGAGCCAACCCTCCTGAAAAAAGCAACTTACTTTCCTGACAACAAATAAAAGTACTCTAAATGCATCTTAGTTATGATACAATGGCCGATGCTCTTCAGATAAATGGTTCTAGAGAAATCCACACAACTGTCAGTATGAAAGCATGCTACTCAGCCAGAAATCAAACACAAGCTCACACTTTGCACGGGAATTCCGAGATGTTTGTATAACTGAGTTTCATGGGATGTGGGTCTGTGAAGAGAGTTAAAGTTTCCGTCGTTTCACAGGTCACCTAAAACTTTTTTTTTTTTAAATATACTTTATTGAATTTTTACAGAGAGGAAGAGAGAGAGATAGAGAGTCAGAAACATCGATGAGAGAGAAACATCGATCAGCTGCCTCCTGCACATCTCCTACTGGGGATGTGCCCGCAACCCAGGTACATGCCCTTGACCGGAATCGAACCTGGGACCTTTCAGTCCGCAGGCCGACGCTCTATCCACTGAGCCAAACCGGTTTCGGTCACCTAAAACTTTTGATTAAAAAAATAAATCTACCGTGTTTCAATGCAGCATATGCTTGCTGCCAGGCAGAGCAGAGAGTCTCCAGCAGGCCTCCTCCTGCCGAGGGCCCTCTGAGCAGCTGCCAACTCCCGGCATCTGGCTGGCCTGGCCTGGGGGGGGCGGGCACCGGGCACTGACTTCTCATGCGAGGTCACACCCACCGCAGCATGTCCTGCCTCAGCTTCACGCGGTCACCATCGGGCGGCGCTCCTGGGGAGACGGCTGCTCCGCGTGGCTGCTGCTCACGCACGACTGCACCTCCGTCCTGGAAACAAGGCATTTCTCACACGAGTGTGGCTCCCGCCGCTCGGTCAAACCACTCCGTGCCTCTGCCGCCGTCACTCAGGGAAGAGCTCCGGTCTCTATTCTGTCCCTTTCGTGTTGGGAAAAGAATGGGGTGACAGGTTCCGCAAAGATTGCCCCCAGCTTACTATAATGTCACCACAAACAGCCTGACGATACAGGTGCTTCATACATTGTTTTGGCCCGGCCGGCGTGGCTCAGTGGTTGAGAGTCAACTTATGAACCAGGAGGTCACAGTTCGATTCCAGGTCAGGGCACATGCCCGGGTTGCGGGCTCCATCCCCAGTAGGGAGTGTGCAGGAGGCAGCTCATCAGTGATTCTCTCTCATCATTGATGTTTCTATCTCTCTCTCCTTCTCCCCTCCTCTCTGAAATAAAAAATATATATTAAAAAATAAAAATAAAAAATACATTATTTTTGAAGCCAATGTTTTCTTTTCAATTGTAAACGCAAAAGCCTATGTTTTTTAGTTTATACTTATAAGGAGTGCATTTGTTGAATAAAGAGTTTTTCTGGGTTGTTTTAAGCAAACAAAGTAAATCTGCATCCTGTAGTTTAAACACCGTGTAGAACAGCGGTTCTCAACCTGTGGGTCGCGACCCCTTTGGGGGTCGAACGACCCTTTCACAGGGGTCGCCTAAGACCATCGGAAAACACATATATGATTACATATTGTTTTTGTGATTCATCACTGTGCTTTAATTATGTTCGATTTGTAACAATGAAATTGGGGGTCACCACAACATGAGGAACTGTATTAAAGGGTCTCGGTGTTAGGAAGGTTGAGAACCACTGATGTAGAATGAAGGTAGGGCGAGGGTTCCATTACTCCTCCACGACTGAAGGCTCCGTGCCCCCTCTTGTCACGCTAACAGTGGAGCAGAAGGAAACCTGTGTTTTAGAATGCACAGATGCAGAGTGCTTGGGGCCTGGTCACTGCGATGCACTCAGTATAAACGTGGCCTGGGGGGCAGCTCTCGGGCCACCCACACGGACACGGTGGCCGAGACCCCAGAACTACCGTGCCTCTGGGTCTGGACTCAGCTCTTGGATCTAGGGGGACAGGGAGGGGGGCATCTCTGCTTTCTCATTCAGAAGTCGCCTTAGGTCCCGGCCAGCGATCCCCTCTCCCCTCGGATCAGCCACAGGAACGTCCGCCCTTCAGAAGGAACCCCAGCCGGGCCGCCGCAGTCTGTGGTCAACGCGGCCCACAGAAACCAGGCTCACTAACTGGCCACACGTGCCCTGCCCTGCACTCAGCTCAGCCTTCCCGTGTCCGTCTAGCGCGGCGGTTCTCAACCTTCCTAATGCCGCGACCCTTTCATACAGTTCCTCATGCTGTGGTGACCCCCAACCATAAAATTATTTTCGTTGCTACTTCATAACTGTAATGTTGCTACTGTTATGAATTGTCATGTAAATATCTGATATGCAGGATGTATTTTCATTGTTACAAATTGAACATAATTAAAGCATAGTGATTAATCACAAACACAATATGTAATTATATAGGTGTTTTCCAATGGTCTTAGGCGACCCCTGTGAAAGGGTCATTCGACCCCTAAAGGGGTCGAGACCCACAGGTTGAGAACCGCTGGTCTAGCGTATACGCTCATCAGCTTGGCTGTGGGAGGGTTACCAGGCCAGGAAAAGGGACATGATTTTTCCTTCATGTTTAAAACAGATTCATTTTAAAATAGGATTATTTGTTGCAAGAGGTCCCTCTCTGCCCAAAACTAGTGGCTGAAACTACCCAACGTTTATTTTTCTCTTGTGTAACAGCTCAGGGTAGACAGGGGTGCAAGGTCAGGGGGTGGTTCTCGCGCGTGGAGAGATCAGGAGCTCTGGTCACCTTATTTCTTGCCATCAGCCCTACAGGACTGCCCTCACCCGGGTGGTGACTTCCGCTGGCCCCCACAGCTCTAGTCCAGCCTGCTGGGGGCTGGGGGAATCAGGATGCAAAATGCATCAGGGTGAGACCAAGAAGCTGCCCAGGTAATTCCCGCTCCTGTACGGGAGGCCGGGGTGCCGCCACACCTACTGACACACAGCCGCAGGTGTGTCCCAGAAAAAATTAGTCATCTCGGCCCCAACTGCAATATTCCCAAACCTAAGTCCCTGCCATCATTTACAGCAAAGATATAGAATTGCGCTATTTTCCTAGTTAATCACATACATGGATCAGCGGGAGGAATCAAAGGAAAATCATTTCTTCTTGTCAGTCCAACACCTGGGGTCGGGCTCGGGGTCAGCGGGGTCAGCGAGGTCACCTCCCGTCCACGGTCTCCTGGGACGGAGGCGTGTGCGTGAGCCGCTCCCAGCCTGTAGTCCAGACTGGGAGTAGATTGCTGGCGCCTTCTCTACTCCATCCACCGTTGTCTTAGGGAGTCACCAGGTGCTTCTCATTTCTCACCTCAATCCCAGTAGCAAAAAGGGAAATGTTTGCCGTAGGATATCGCACACTAAGCCTTCAATATTATGAAGGTGAGAGCTCCTTCCTCATAAGCAGTTTGTTACAGAAAAGCTGGGTTTCTCTGCAGTGCCTGCTCCCTGCCTTCTTTCCTTAGACCAGCGATTCTCAACCTGTGGGTCTCAACCCCTTTGGGGGTCGAATGACCCTTTCACAGGGGTCACCTAAGACCATCGGAAAACACCTATATAATTACATATTGTCTTTGTGATTAATCACTATGCTTTAATTATGTTCAATTTGTAATATTGACATTGGGGGTCACCACAGCATGAGGAACTGTATTAAAGGGTCGCGGCATTAGGAAGGTTGAGAACCACTGCCTTAGACCCAGAGAATCCGTGCGGTGAGAACACTGGTCACATCTCATCCTGTCCATCGCTTGGAGAACCTCCTGAGTCCCCAGGAGTCAAGGTGATTAAGGAGCGAGCTATGCGTGCAGAGCTGTGCAGGGCAGGGGTCCGGCTCACGTCCCACCTGCTTTCACAGCAGCTCACACACTCTTTATTGTTGAAAATATTACCTATGTCCCCTTTTTTCCCTCACTGACCCCCTCCAGCCTGGCCCCATCCCCCCTTCCCGCCCCAGGCCTTCACCACCCTATTGTCTGTGTCCACGGGTTATGCATAAATGCATGCAAGGTCCTTGGTTGATGACCTCCCACCCACCCACCTTCCCCCGCCTTCCCTCTGAGATTCCACACTCTGTTCCCTGCTTCCATGTCTCTGGATCCACTCCATTCATCAGTTTATTTTGTTCATTAGATTTCACATATGAGGGAGGTCATATGGTGCTTTGACTGGCTTATTTCACTTAGCATGATGCTCTCCAGGTCCCTCCAAGCTGTTTCTGAACATTCTTTATGAAGAAATGCTGTCTCCCACGTACGTAAAAACTATTGAAAAGCAGCTCAGAGCATGTTATTCCTCAGTTCAAAACCGGAAAGGACTCCCTTTCCGCTCAGAGTGAAAACCAGACCCTGTACAATGGCCGCCTGGACCCAACGCCTCCTACCCCTCCTTGACTCTCCCCTCTTCTCCTCAGCTTTCCCTCATTGCCTCTGGCTGCCTTCTGCTCCTGGAGCGTTCCGGAAGCCCTCCTTTCTGACATAGGGGTTGGGGGGGGGCTCCCCTTGCTGCCTGGCATGCGCTGCCCCTTGGGACTTGTGGGGCTGACTCAATTGCCCCCTTCAAGGCTTTGTTTCAACCTCACCTCTGAGGCTTTGGCAGGCCAGGTCCCTGAAAAGCTGATGGCAATGTGACCGCATACAGAGTGATTGGGGGACGCGCCTGTGTGGAAGAGAGAGCTGCGTGGAACTAGACATAGAAGCGTGAGTGGGGTCCATGCCTGTGTAGAATAGAGAGCTGTGTGGAATTAGGCATACAAGAGTGAGTGGGGGCCCTAACCGGTTTGGCTCAGTGGATAGAGCGTCGGCCTGCGGACTCAGGGGTCCCAGGTTCAATTCCGGTCAAGGGTATGTACCTTGGTTGCGGGCACATCCCCAGTAGGGGGTGTGCAGGAGGCAGCTGATTGATGTTTCTCTCTCATAGATGTTTCTGGCTCTCTATCCCTCTCCCTTCCTCTCTGTAAAAAATCAATAAAATATATTTTTTTAAAAAAGAGTGATTGGGGACGCACCTGTGTAGAAGAGTGAGGGAAAAGGAACAGGAGAGACAGGCCTCAGGTGCCCTGCGGAGCCCACACCTGGGAACAGAGGGGGGCAGGGTGCGTGGATGGGCCTCAGGTTGCAATGCAGCTCCGAGAAGGTCTTACCTGGATCCATTTCCCACTGGGTGTCCCAGGTCGGGCGGCAATAGTGCTCCCATCACACTTAGTCATTGGCATTGAGCTCCTGAGAGTGTGTTGGCTCTGCTCCGGGGTCAAGGCTGCGGCGAGGGCAAAGGCAAGCCGCTGAAGGCTCTCGGCCACTTGCACTCCGTGGAGCAGGTTACCTTGAAGGGAGATTTGAGTGGTGCCCCTCAGGCCCACGGAGCGGAGTCTAACTACCCCGTGTGACACTACCCACCGCCCCTCATCCCTCCCAATCACGGGGGGGCTGTGTGAGCCATTATCTTTGTTATTTGAAATCTTGACGCTCAGGCAGTCGCAGGAGAAACAGGCACAGCCGGTTCATAGGAATAGCAAATCAGAGCGCCATCGAAGGCAAAACATGTAAGAGGTGAAAAGACCTTTAGAATTAGAATCGGAAGGTATATCTTCCAAGTAACGCTGAGACCAGTCACTCTCCCTTTCTGAGCCTCAATGCATTGATCTACAAAATGACTGGGTTGAACTCAATCCCCACTGAATATTTCCAGGAAGTTGTTTTTTTTTTTTATTTCTTTCTTGATCTCCTTGGTAACCCATTCATTGTTTAATAACATGCTATTTAGCCTCCATGTGTCTGAATGCTTTTGGGTGTTTTTACTGTAGTTGATTTCTAATTTCATTCCATTGTGATCTGAGAAGATGCTGGATATGACTTCAATCTTCTTGAACTTGCACAGACTTGTTTTGTGTCCTAACGTGTGGTCTATCTTTGAGAATGACCCAGGTGTCCTGGAGAGGAATGTATATTCTGCAGCTTTGGGGTGAAATGTTCTATAAATTGAATGTTGAATTGAATATCCATATCTCTAACATCTCTTCCAGCTTCAAACATGTAGGAATTCAAAACTGCCCTCTGAAACCACACGTTGTCCTGGTGACCCTGAGCAAGGGGTGAGGAAGAGTTTACAAATTCAAATGTAGTGGTTTTATCGGGGCAATAGGCCAGCCAGTCATCACATGGAGTTCCTATTTCCAAGTGACTGCTCGCCTGCATTGTGACACAGCTGAGACATGGCAGCTTTGTTGCTCTTGCAGGCTGTACTGCTTCAATGCAGGCCCGAGCTTCCTAAAAGCCACCAGAACGTTTCATCCTATTGGGCATATAAGAAACACATCTCAAACACAAATTGCATTGGTTGCTTTAATTCTGGGGGTTTTTGAACCTGACCAGTTTTGGATGTGGATGTATAAGCAGCGCATCACACCTTAGACCCGTGGTCGGCAAACCGCGGCTCGAGAGCCACATGTGGCTCTTTGGTCCCTTGAGTGTGGCTCTTCCACAAAATACCACGTGCGGGCGCACACGTACAGTGCGATTGAAACTTCGCGGCCCATGCGCAGAAGTCGGTATTTTGTGGAAGAGCCACACTAAAGGGGCCAAAGAGCCGCAGTTTGCCGAGCCGAAGTTTGCCGAGCCGCAGTTT
>NW_005872049.1:77176-80626 GCF_000147115.1 Myotis lucifugus
CTGGTGATTGGCGAACCATTTGGAGCTGGGTGTGTCAGCATTTTGGAAAACCCCTTAACTTAACTTCTGGGTGGTGTGTCACATATGGAAAATTTTTTTATACTTGCAGCCGTAGTAAAACAAAGACTTTATATTTTCGATATTTACTTTATATATTTAAATGCCATTAACAAAGAAAAACCAACCAAAAAAATGAGTTCGCGTGTCACCTCTGACACGCGTGTCATAGGTTCGCCATCACTGGGCTGGGACATCTGGTTTCAGACTCCGGGCAGTTATGCTGGTCGGTGAGTGGGCTGGCACACGATCCTGGCCCGTGGTGTGCTCTGGGCTGACATGGGGCCGCGGAAAAGGGCACAGAATAGCAGGTACACGTGCGACAGGCTGGCGGTGGGCAGCTGTTGGGCTTTCATGCCTCGGCCAGGACTTCAGAAGTGAGCTCCCGAGCTCTGTGGAGCTGTGGTTAGAGCTTTTTAGGGGGGAGTGGTGTGAGATAGTGTCTGAGACGTCAGCCTGATGACTGCGCCTGTCCTCCAACCAGAGAAACGGTGAACCGCTTCCCTTTAATACAGTGGTTCTCACCTTGGCTGCACATTAGAGTCACCTGGAAATCTTTTTAAAATCCTGATTTCTGGGCCTCAGAAATTTAAAATCAGGATTTTAAAAAGATTCCCAGGTGACTCTAGTGTGCAGCCAAGGTTGAGAGCCACTGCTTTAATAGCACTGAGCGACTCAGCCCTCTCGGTGACAAAGCTGACAGCGTTGTCTCTTCTGTTACAGGGTTCGCTTGCAGAGCTGTCCCCTGGGATGGTATTTTCACCATGAGTCAACAGGGCTACGTGGCGACCCCCCCCTACTCCCAGTCGCAGTCTGGGATGGGCCTCTCTCCACCGCTGTACGGCCACTACGGGGACCCCTCTCACGCAGGGGCTCCGCCAGGTAAAGCCTTAATCCTGACCTGGATGCGAGGTCGGCCTGGGGCTCAGAGGCGGGCGAGCTCCTGGAGGAGCGGCGGGGGCGTCTGGGGTGGCCCATGTGATGCAGCACCTGAGATTGTAGGGCCACCTGGGACAGGCGCTGGGAAGGAGCCACGTCCTCAGCTTGGTGGCTGCTGGAATACAGCACGTTTGGTTTTTAAATTTCGGTGGAAATACAGACGCTTCCTGAGTGTTTTACTTTAGATTTGCTCTTGCTTTTAATCAGTGGTGTGATGTTATTGGAAGCACTCAATAAAAACCAGTATCTGTATCCATAGGCTAAGGTGGGTTTGGCAATCTATACTAATAAAAGGGTAATATGCTAATTAGACTGGGAGACCTTCTGGACGTCCTTCCGGACAAAGCCATGGTGGCGGGGTGGAGGCAGAGGCGGTTAGGGGCGATCAGGCCAGGAGGGGAGGGCAGTTAGGGGTGATCAGGCCGGCGGGGTGGGGGCGCAGTTGGGGGTGAGCAGGCGGCAGGCAGAGTGGTTAGGGGTGATCAGGCAGGCAGGCAGGTGAGCAGTTAGGAGCCAGCAGTTCCAGATTGCGAGAAGGATGTCTGACTGCCGGTTTAGGCCCAATCCCACCCCGAGGGGTCCCAGATTGGAGTGGGTGCATGCTGGGTTGAGGGACACCCCCCCCCTCCCCCCCATGCATGAATTTCATGTACTGGGCCACTAGTAATATTATAAAATCAATTTTGAATTTGGGAAAGTATTATTAGATTTGCACACTAAAGATTACTCAATGATAATAACAAGGTAAACGCAGCCTTGCCTTGAAATTATCATTGAACAATATTGGTTGCTTCAAAATATGATACCCAGCAGGGAATCTTGGCTTTAGGGGCAAAAGTGGGGGGGGGAAAGGAGTAACAGAGTGGGACTCCCATAGCTCTGGTGCCAGTAACACCATGAAGCCCCTCCCTTTATCAAGGGGCTGCTCGGAGAGCAGGGTCCAGAGTCAGGAGCCAGGCGAATACTAGCTTGTTTCAGGGCTGATGGGCCTACATTCCTTGGAAATATTTGTGTAAGACAGTTCTCTGGGCTTCAGAGAGAATGCTGAGCAATTCATTTCGAACGCTTGGTAGGAGTGGGCTGTGTATAACTCAGTGAGTGTCTGGGGCTCAGGAAGCCTGGCTCAGACGTGCAGGGCCCAGCTGAGCTGGGTACCATAGCAGGTACAGAGGGCAGATAGGAGGTAGGGAGTGCGGATGGCAGGTAGGGAGGGTGGATAGCAGGTAGGGAGTGTGGGTAGCAGGTAGGGAGTGTGGATGGCAGGTAGGGTGTGTGGAGAGCAGGTAGGGAGTGTGGATAGGAGGTAGGGAGTGTGGATGGCAGGTAGGGAGTGTGGATAGGAGGTAGGGAGTGTGGGTAGCAGGTAGGGAGTGTGGAGAGCAGGTAGGGAGTGTGGGTAGCAGGTAGGGAGTGTGGAGAGCAGGTAGGAGGGTTGGATAGCAGGTAGGGAGTGTGGAGAGCAGGTAGGGAGTGTGGATAGCAGGTAGGGAGTGTGGAGAGCAGGTACTAGCAGGTATGGAGTGTGGTGGCGGCGGCGAGGGTGAGGAGTCCAGCACGGAGGCTCCTGGCAGCAACCACACGGAGTTTGCCGCGGAAGGTGCTCTGAGATTGACTTTCCTGTGGAAAGCCCTGTATGATTCAGTCCACCTCTAATTTTGAAAAACCTGCGATGAGGCATCCTTGTCTTATTCAGACCAATCCTCCCAAACATTTATATCCTGTCTCTCTGGATCCTTTAGGAACCATTAGCGCAGTGGTTCTCAACCTTCCTAATACCGCGACCCTTTAATACAGTTCCTCATGTGGTGGTGACCCCCAACCATAAAATTATTTTCGTTGCTACTTCATAACTAATTTTGCTACTGTTATGAATCATAATGTAAATATCTGATATGCAGGATGTATTTTCATTGCTACAAATTGAACATAATGAAAGCATAGTGATTAATCACAAAAACAATATGTAATTATATATGTGTTTTCCGATGGTCTTAGGTGACCCCTGTGAAAGGGTTGTTCGACCCCCAAAGGGGTCGCGACCCACAGCTTGAGAACCGCTGCATTAGCCTGTCTTTCTCAAGTTTCTCTCTGTCTGGTGGTTCATTTCCCCTCAGGTTGATGTATCAGGATAATTACATAAATTACTCTTTTTTGAGTGCTCACTAAGTATCAAAAGCTGGTCCTGAAAACTTCAAGTGCATCATCTTATTTACTGTCCACTCAGCGCTGGGCAGTAGATGACTAGCCCTGTTTCGCAGTTAAGAAAGCTGAGTGTCCGGTGTACTGTGACTAGCCCAAGGCCACACAGCTGGTGGCATGGCCAGGACTCATACCCAGGAGCACACCTAAGTGTGACACGCAGCATTACCCACCCTCTTTCCTCTCTCGCAGCCCTTTCCAAGTGCTCACTTCACTCAGGGACTCTCACCCTGCTCTCAGCCCCCCTGCTCAGCG
>NW_005872049.1:85073-86499 GCF_000147115.1 Myotis lucifugus
TAGGGGAAAGTTTTTTGTGTTGATTATTGTGTTGTTTCATTCCCTTTGCAAGGCCTACCCTACCTTCCTTACACTTCCTTCCCTCCCTTCTCCCTTCCCCTTCACCTTCCCCTCCCCCTTCCCCTTCCCCTTCAATACCCCTACCCCCTCCATACACCTTCCCCCTCCATACCCCCTACCCCTTCCGTCCCCTTAGGTCTTCACTCACCTACTGGCTCTGTCCATGAACTATGCAGATAAGTATATTATAAGGAATACTCTTGTTAAAAAAAAAAAGAAATATATATATACTAGAATCCAGAGATAAAGGAGGAGAAATTAGAAACATCACTGGTGAGCGAGTCATTGATCACTTGTGTTTGGATGTGTGAGAAGCTGCCAGGGTTCTCCGGATCTCTAACTAAGAACACTAAAGCCCTCCTAAAACCCTCCTTAAGCTCGGCTATGACACGTGCCTTTCTGGCCTTTCTGGCCTTTTCTTTCTTTAAACCACATTGTAAAGCCTCGTCGCAACAAGGCCACCAAAAATTGTGGTTGCCTCCCAAAAAACAAATTGGGAGAGAGAGAGATGCCTGACAACCTTGCAACGCAGGCCTCGAGTAAAAGCTATTCCTGTTACACTGACGGTGGTTAGTTTCAGCGTTTGAATAAAAATTTCCAGCTTATTCTGTAAAAGCAGTCTTATTTTCAGAACATATAAGTGGAAGAAAATTTTAAGTTACTCCTTTTTCAGCTTGAATTTACTCTTGAATATCATCTTTTCCGTCTAGCGTCATTTACATATATGCAAATTTACTGTGGAGTTTTACTAGAACAAGTTGCTCTTAAAATCTTGTCTAGGAAATACTCTTTTTTACATATACGTATATATTTTGTCCTTGGGGCTAGCAGATTCGGGGCAGGGGTGCCCAGATTCCAGGGCGGGGTGCCCGTGGGCTCAGGCCTGCTGAGTCCAGTAGGTGGCGAGGCTGGGCACCTTGTTTTGGTTTTTGTTATGGTTTCATTTTTAGAAACAAAAGTTTATTAACGTGCATAGCACATACACACAGGAGCACCCCAACATGAGTAACTCCGAGAACTGGTTTTGATTTTCTGGACACATGTGTGAGGGGTGTTGATGAAATTGCTACTTCCTTCCTTATTTAAGACATGAGACTATCTTTGGTTTCTTGTAGTGCAAATAATTAGTTACTATTTTAGTGTCGTGAGTTTTCTGCTTTTGTCCAAAATAATGGTTTTTTTTGTTTTTGTTTTTGTTTTTAATATATATATTTCTTTATTGACTTCAGAGAGGAAGGGAGAAGGAGAGAGAGATAGAAACATCAATGGTGAGAAAGAATCATTAAAATGAAAATGCAAGTGTGCATATGTGTTGTTAGAATATAAATTCTTGAAAAAAGGAGGGCAGGGCGTGGCCAGGGGAGAG
>NW_005872049.1:89801-90913 GCF_000147115.1 Myotis lucifugus
CTCACTGCCTACAGCATCCAGCGATGGCGAACCTTTTGAGCTCGGCGTGTCAGCATTTTGAAAAACCCTAACTTAACTCTGGTGCCGTGTCACATACAGAAATTTTTTGATATTTGCAACCATAGTAAAACAAAGACTTATATTTTTGATATTTATTTTATATATTTAAATGTCATTTAACAAAGAAAAATCAACCAAAAAAAAGAGTTTGGGTGTCACCTCTGACACGCGTGTCATAGGTTCGCCATCACTGGCCTACAGCATCAGTACATATTAGGAATATATAACAGTCACTGTGTCAGTACCAGACATTTCACTGTTTGGTTATAGGCATCTTATTTTATAGTTTTGTATTAACCTCTTTCCTCAGATGTCAGTGGCCAGTATCTCCAATACAATTTTAAACCCTCGTCTTTCAGCTCCTTCACGGAACTGAGCGCAGTGCCTGCAGGTGCTTGATGAATATTTAAAAATCAATCAGATGCGGCCCAGGGGAGAGAGCTGCGGGTTTGCCGTCCAGCGAGGCGCCCTGATGCGCAGTGAGAGCAGCACAGGGAAGCCGGCCCTGTGTGTCATAACGAAGGAGGGGCAGCCAGGGAGGTGGGGTGCTCCCAGCCTGCAGCCTCGGGGACTGTCCCCGGGAGGGAGCCTGTGGCCCGCCCGCTGGAGACCGTGCTGTGTGTCCACTGAGATGTGTGGGAAGCTGTGCCCCGTAGACACTGCGCGGGAATTTCTCCAGGGACCACCCAGCTTTCTTCCCGGTGGTCAGGCTGCAAGGTCGGGGACCCCAGTGTGAATCTGGGCCCGGTACATAGCGAAGCCGTTTCGTCACCAGGCCAAAGGACCCTGGTCCCTGCAGGGTGGGGGTGCCCCTGGAGTTTCCCATCGGGTTAACCCTCGTCTGTCCTGCAGCCTTCGCAGTGAAGGTGGCTGAGCGGCAGGTGCGGGTAAACAGGCGCAGGTGAGGCTAGCCGTCTGCATGTGACTGGTTTGGGGAAGGGCCCGAAGCCGCTGGCTCCGTCTCTGCTGTAACGAGAATGAAGTCTCTGTCCATGGGGGGGGGGGAGGAGGAGAAAGAAGCCTGGGCAGCCATGCGTGACTGCAGCATCGCA
>NW_005872049.1:91522-134843 GCF_000147115.1 Myotis lucifugus
CCGGGGTTACCAGGGCGCTGATGGTGAGTCCCTCTGAGCTCAGCTCCAGAACATGGGAGACTCAGCGCAGACACGCCATTCATTCCCTGGTGCCCACGGAGGCGCATTTCACTTCACAGTTATTGGTGTTCGTTGCATGTCACGTGCCTGTGAAGCTCTGTGGTCTAATTCAACATCCTCTTTCTCCTAGATTTCCAGGCCCTCCACCTGCCAGCAGTGCGCCACCCTCCTATGCCCCTTATCCACCAGCGACACAGTCATCGTACCCGAGTCCGCTGCCCCCGGCATCCGTCTCCCAGCTGGGCCGCCAGCTCGATACCATGCACATCAGCTACGGTAACCGTGCCCCGGCCGCTCCGCATCCGCCGGCGTCAGGAGCACATGAATGAGAAAGGGTTCTCTCTTTTCAAAATGCACGCAGCCTGGGCGCAGCCCAACTCGCATTTCAACATTTTTATATTACTCATCTGTATTGTGAATGGCTGTCATTAATTTCCCCCTGACCATGCTGCCATTTATTTTAAGGTAATTGAAGGACCCTCAGAATACCTTACGTTCAATACACAACAGAAAACAAAAAATACTGGTGTCACAAATAAGCCTTAGGACAGTGGAATTGCTTTAGGAAGCATGAGGGCAGTTTAGCCTGCGTGTGTACGGGGCCCTCACAGGAGAGATGTTTCACGAGCCCTGGGGTCTGCACTGGGTCCCGGGAAAGGGCCCAGGCGCCGCGGGCAGCAGAGCAGCAGAGCAGCAGAGGGGGAGAAAGCAGGCCTGTGCGGAGACTCGCCCGCGGGTGCTCGGGGCGGAGGGCCTGTCTGCCGTGAGAGCAGCACAGCCAGCCCCTTATCTTCGCGAAGAATGTTTCCATTGCTTAGATCAGTGTGTCAGAATTATCATGGAAAACCTCAGAATATTTCTTATCTCTCACTGATTGCAAAATGGGTACGTCTCCAGGGAAGCAGCTCAAGTGCACATACTCCGGGAGAGGGAAGATAATCTGGCTGGACAGCCGTTCCCAATATGATTGGAAGGCGTGTGAGGGCCCATCGCCCTCCCTGCTCTTTCCCACCTGGTTCTGAGTCCACTGGGTCAGGACAAGCACAAGGTGGAAGTAACGGGCTGTGTGGGCGGCCTTAACACCTGTTACGTAACAACTGTACGTCCACACGTCTCCTCTGTCACTGTCTCGGTTTCACACCAGATGCTATTCCTTAACTAATGGCGTGTATCACACAAAATTACTGCAGCTGCGTTAAAACTTAGTCTACTCATTTCTCACTGAAATGGTGGGTGCTGTCTTCCCCTTTAACAGCGTCCCAGTGTGCGATGCCCCAATGACATCGGTGTCGCTCTCTGAATGAAGGGCTCCTCTTGTGGCAGCGAAGGCAGTGGATTTGTAGGGGTGCTGCCTGGCTTCACGTCAGGAAAGTGTCCGCGTGTCCGTGGCGGGTCAGAAGGAAATGCCGTGTTGGGTGACTGGTCTTCTTCCCACAGGTTCCGGCATGGCTCCCCCCGGCCAGGGGCCCCCGGGCTCCCTGTCCGCACCCTCGGGCCAGGGTCCTCTGCCACCTCTGCAGCCGTCCATTTTGCAGCCTGGGTCTCAGGTTCTCCCCCCACCGCCCACCACACTGAACGGCCTGGGTGCACTGCCCATGCCTCCGCCCGGCCCAGCGCCTCCGAATGCCCAGCTGCAGCCCCCGCCTCTTCCAGGACAGACCCTGGGCAGTGGATTCCCCCCGCAGCAGGGTAAGGCGGGCAGGGCCTGGGCAGGGCCTGGGTGATGGGGGGCCACCCTTCCTGGGAAACCAGCTTTGTTCCTGTTCCCGGGCCCCCAGCACCAGTTTGACGGGAGGCAGCTTTTGGAACAGCGTGGCCACTGAAAAGCAGGGGTTCCGGGGTGGTCCCTGCCTGTGCGGAGGCGAGGGGTGCAGCGCCCCTGACCTGCCAGCAGGGCTTTGCCATGGGCCCCACCTCTGATTTGGGTTCTAGCCATTTCTTTGTAAAATTTTTCCAAACAGGCAACTATGGCCCCCAGATGCCGGGCGCACAGCTGGCCTACCCTGGAGGCTTCCCCGGAGGCCCTGCGCAGATGGCGGGCCCGCCCCCGCCCCAGAGGAAGCTGGATCCTGACGCCGTGCCCAGCCCAGTAAGTGCCCTCTCACTCCTCAGTCTCCCTCACGAAGGGCCACTCTGTGCTCATCGTTCCAGACCCCCTCCTTGCACTTATCTTCCATCCCACGGGATGGAGCCGAGTATAGGGGCTGTATAACCACGCAGGGAAAGCTTCCTTCCTGTGTGGGGGTGGGGGGCTGAGGGGTCGTGCGCACTGGGCTCTCCGTGAGAGAAGCAGCCCATGTAGGTTCTTCTTTGATATTCTATGAACTTGCAGTATCTACTGATGTTTTTATTATATTGGCAGTATTTATTATGGTCAATGAGTCATTAGTAGTAAGAGTGTATCCTGTATAAACATGCTATTTAAATAACTAAGGGGCCCTTTTTAATAAGAGAAAGATCCCCATGGAGAGTGAAAGCATATTGTAGTTTGCATATTTTAAAAAAAATTATTTTTGAGCCAAAGAACTTATATACGTATATGCATAACCCATGGACACAGACAATAGTGTGGTGAAGGCCTGGGGATGGTGGTGCGGGTGTGGGATGGAGGGGGCCAATGGGGAAAGAAAAGGGGGACTTATGTAATACTTTCAACAACAAAGATAAATTTTTTAAATTATTGAATATAGACTTAGAGCTATAACAATTCTTTTCCATCCAGAGGAGGATTGTATCAGTCAGCTTTCACTAAGTTACTCTGTGTAACAAATAACCCCCCTCCCCCCAGCTCTGCTCACAACTTCAGGGATTTGCTGTCACCTAAATGGCCTGCAGGCTGCAGCAGCTGCAGTTTGGCCCCTGCCCTAGTTCCAGAATCCAGGGTGAGGGGTCACCCCATTGGGGGGTGTTATTTTACCGCAAAGGGAGAAAAACAAGAGAACTGTGAAGGGTACAGCAGCTCATAGAGCTTCCAGTCCCACGTGTGCCCCAGGACGGCCCTCAGCGTCGGCTGGGAGCTGCTAGCGATCATGCTCAGCTGCACCCAAACCCCCTGAAGCCAGATCCGGGGGTGGGGTCTGTGCTCGCTGGCTCTCCGGCGTTTGGGAAGCAGCTCCCTCAGCGGTTCCTCTCTCGGCTGTAAATGAGGGTGCAGATAGTCCTGGCCAAGATCTTTCCCTGAACCCAGATTCCAACCCTCTTCTAGCTCCTTGGCCACAACACTTGATTCCCTTTCTCACACGCCTCACATTTAGCCCTTTGGCTGCCTCTCTTGGTCCTGGTCCTGTCCTAGTCCCCTGTTGTCCCGCCTCTCCCTCCCCCCTGGCTTACGGGCAGAGTCTCCTGTGGGCCGGGCTGTAGGTGGACATTCCCATGCTGGTGGAATGAGTGAGTGAACATTAGCAACAAAAGCAAGAGCAGTATGTGCTGTGATTCATCCTGACATTAAAATACGAACAGGAAGATCAGTCCAGTGGTATTTGTGCCCTAAAAGCAATAAAACAGCCCTGGCCGGTTTGGCTCAGTGGAAAGAGTGTCGGCCTGTGGATTGAATGGTCCCGGGTTCGATTCTAGTGAAGGGCATATGCCCAGGTTGCGGGCTCGATCCCCAGTGGGGGGCGTGCAGGAGGCAGCCGATGAATGATTCTCTCTCATCATTGATGTTTCTATCTCTCTCCCTCTCCCTTCCTCTCTGAAATCAATGAAAATATATTTATATAAAAAGAAAGCAATAAAACAGCAGTGCCAGGTGTTTATGCTCCTATCACCACAGAAGCATGCTTTTGCCACTAACTCTATCCTCGCTTCTGGAAAGAAAGGGTAGCATCCTGTCCACTGACCGCCTGCTGCACAGCCGCCTGAGCTAGTGCTCCCGCCCACAGCCCCGACGGTGCCCGCGCCCAGCCCGAAGCGAGGCCTGGTTGCCTCCTCAGGACTCCCCTCTCCCTGGGTGTCTGCAGGAGGCTCTCAGACCGCGTTCTGCCCCTGCCCCCAGGTCACACCCCTGCCCTTGGCCGCCCCGAGACACACCTCCGAGCTCCCCGATCCTGTTCACTTATCCCAGAGAACCCCCCTCTCTCCTGGTTCTGTGTCATGACCCTGAGCACGAGTCAGGCGGAGAGTGTGGGAGCGGTTCCCGAAGCGGCAGCTCCACGCGCTGAGGGGGTTTGGCTTTGTCGGGAGTCCCTGCCCCCGAATCGAAGCCCGGGAAGCGCAGGCACACGCAGAACCTCTGTTGACGTTTCTGGTAACGAGTCTCATCTCCAGTGTATGTATGTATGAGCACATACACGCGAGGTCAGTTTAAAAAGCGACCATATATGTTTTAAAATGACTGGAACTGGTGTAGTATTTCTTACTCTCTTCGTAGTGTCCCAGCCAGTATGCAGATGAATTTAGAAATGTCATTACCTTGCATGACACCCTTTCTTTGGAGCCAGTGCTTGTAAATTGCAAATGGCTAATTTAAAAACAAACTTTTTGGAAATAATCTATTTGGAGACTAAGAACCATCTACTAGTATGTTCAATATGTAGATGATCATGATTTCTATTTCACTGTCATATTTGACACTTCATTGGTGAGACCATTACAGTAAATGTTGATAACGTAAAATCTATTCCAGTTCTGAATGGAGCAGATTACTGTGGAGCTATAGGAACTGTGGCTGGAATACGGAATGTGATTAGTGTTTTGATTACCCTGTTTGCTTCCTGTGTCTGCCCGTGCTGGCTTGAGTCTCATCTGTGTTCCACAGTAATTCTGTTTGGAGCATATTCTATATCTTTAATTTAATTAGAATCCCAGTCCTGTGACTTGAAGGGGAGAGACAGGAAGTGCAGACTTGCAGGCAGGCGGAACCGGTGTCTGGTGTCTGGTGTGCCTTCAGACCCCTGGGTCAGCGCCAGCCAGCCTGGAGCGGGCAGGGGGGTGGGTGGGCAGGGCACCATTTCAGAGTCTGAGGGAAGACAGTTTATTATTGTGAGTGATTTCTTTAGGAACATAAACAACGATGTATCTTCCAAAGCCACACACTTCAGTTTGACACTGGCCTCGCTTCTCCAGTTTCCCCCTTTCTCTCCCCTCTTTGTCTGACCCCGGTCTCGTGTATCCCATGAAGAAGGAGGCGGCAGGGAGCAGAGAGAGGAAAAGAATCCTTAGGGTTCCCTCTTGTTTCTCTGGCTCCACACAACAGCCCCTGCTCATTGTTGTCAGCCCAAAGCAAATACAACAGAAAGACGATGTTTGTCCCTCAGTTTTTCATCATGAAATGTTTTCTTAGAGAAATTTCTGATGTTTCCAAATGAAGCGACACAATTTAGGGACTTGTGTTCCCTTCTGACTTGTACCCTGTGGAACCCCACCCAGGACACTGTTTGTCTCACGTCTCAGGGAGCAGGGGGTAGGGGGCCAGAGGGTGCTGAAGGCCAAGGGGGATTTGAGGAGGAACTTCAGGCTTGTTTGGGTTGTATGTTGTAAATCCTTTCGTCTACACTCATTTTTAGCCTTCTAGACTTTTCTTTAATTGCAAAGATTATTTTCTTTAAAAAGTTATTTTCAATTTATTTTCCTACCAGATTTTTAAAAAATGTTTATCTATGTCCCAGTAAACAAATTGAATAAAAATAAAGTTCTCTGGAGGGTTGGGTCAGAGCTCAGAGCATTGAGAATAGAGTTTGGAAGCTGCTGGTCTAACACTGAGAGTCAGCATGGGCGGGGCACACGGCGTGGTGGTCGCTAAGGAGAATTTGCTCAGCAGTGAGCCCGCGTTTGTGGAGCAGCGAGGGGCGAGCATGTGGAGACGACAGGACTGACGTGCTCTTGCCGTCTTCTTGATCAGATCCAGGTGATTGAGAACGACCGCGTCACCAGAGGGGGGCAGGTGTATGCCACCAGCACCAGAGGCCAGGTCCCGCCCCTGGTCACCACGGACTGTGTGGTGCAAGATCAAGGTAGGTACTCGCAACCACAGTTCTGATCGAGGGTTTACAATTTTCACAGCAGCATTATTATTATTTTTTAATATATTTTTATTTATTTCAGAAAGGAAGGGAGAGAGAGAGAAACATCAATGATGAGAGAGAATCATGGATCGGCTGCCTCCTGCACGCCCCAAACGAGGGATTGATCCTGCAACCCAGGCCTGTGCCCTGACTGGGAATCGAACCGACCTCCTGGTTCATAGGTGGACGCTCAACCACTGAGCCAGGCCGGCCGGCTCGCAGCATGATTTTTAAGCTCGTGCACTGCTCCCTTCAATCGCGCCTTCGCTGATAGAACGTTTATACAGGTGGGTCTATGAAGACCCGTCCGCATCTGCAGGGCCTGAGAGGGGACAGGGCTCTGTGGTCTGGCCACGTCGCTCTGTACGTGTGACCCACGTTGGTACTTAAACTCCAGCCTCAGTTTCCCCTGCAACGCTGTGCTCGCCGCAGGGTGCCCCGCGAGAAGGAGGTCACACAGAACAGAGAGCATGGAGCACAGCGTCAGGCAGCCAAGTACAGAGGCGGCTGTCAGCGAGGTCTCGCTCCGGGTGAGGGCGGTGCACCATCGCAGTCGGAGGGCTCTGTACGCTCACGACGGGTGTGTTCGCTCGGGCCCTCCTTTGTCACCTCCCTCACTGCACGGACCTGAGGGCGGCGTGGGCAGAGCGTAGGGCATTGACACTGGAGATGTCAGCAGGCCGCGTTCCCGCCAGCCGCCTTTACAGCAGCTCCGTTAAGATTCTGGGTCTGTGCTCCCTCTGTTCAGCGAGGACGAGGAGCGCTGAGCTGTCACTGCCTGCGTGTCTGCTGTCACTGAGTCCACCCGGCAGCCTGGGCGGGGTTGGTCCTCCCGGGAACAGAGTGTCCTGTTGTTTATGGCAGTGACAGTGCACCCTGATGAGGTCGGACACTCCGATGACGATACGCTGCTTGAATGGGTCACCTACTCAGCCTGGAAGTATAGCGTCCGTGTGTGAACAGCATTGTGTGTCCTCTCAGGGCTGTGGAGCCATCAGGGTCCAGGTGGGGGTCTCCCCTCCTCCAGGTCTATCCTCCGAGCTGTCCTCAGCGCTGTCCAGGCAGCAGCTGGGACAGAGGGGCTTCGTGGGGAGCCTCCCACGCCTCGCACACCTTTACGCCTCGCACACCTGCACGCTTGCACTCCTTGCACACCACACCTCTCACACCTGCACGCGTCGCACACCTGCACACTTTCACTCCTTGCACACCTCGCACACTTGCACTCCTTGCACACCTGTACACGAATCCAGGCTCCTCTCGCCTCTGCACCTCAGCATCACCCACCCTCGGTAACAAATGAGAATTGACAGCTGCCTCCTGGGAACCCCTCGCCTCCTCGGAGGCTTTGCTCGCTGGTACTTTTCACTGAGGCCCCGCGGCGACCGTTTAAAACTACAGGCGCTTCCTTAGCCAGGTGGCACCCCACAGCACTTCTCGCCTTCCGAGGCCACGACTCCTCTGTGGGGTGAATATCGTCTGTGTCCTCCTCGCGGCCACCACGCAGCACATGTCTGAGGGTGGCGTTCTCTTCACCATAGTCTATTACAGACTTTAATCATCATTTAATTTCAAACTTTATTTTAGGAAAGTTATTCTAGAGATTCAAAGTAGTTGTCATGCCATGAAATAAATATAATTGGTTAGGAAACATTGTATATGAAAAATAGATTGAAGTGCTTTAAAACACATTCCTATTGCCAGTAGAATTTTCATTTCTAGATTTGATTTTCAGTTTCAAACTAACATAATGAAATGGAATCCTATTGAGGAAGTGTCACCTGCTGACAGGACCTGGCCCAGATGCTCAGCGCTCCGCAGCGGGGGAGCGGCTGGAAGGCGGGAGGGTGCTGCTCTGTGCTCTGTGCCTTTGCTCTCAGCGCCCTGGGGTCTGCCATCCGTGTGGGAACAGCAGTGAGAACCCTCTGTCTGCTGAGAGGGTGGTGGTGTGCAGCAGCCGCAGTGCCCCTAGAGGCTGGATGGTGGAATTGCACAGTCCTTTTTAGAAACCACACAGGCCATGCCTTGCCCAGAAGTCCCTCCATGTGCTCACGTCCGGGTTTCAGAGCTGACCTTCCCTGTGCCTCTCACTCTTTCAGGCAACGCCAGTCCTCGCTACATCCGCTGCACGACCTACTGCTTCCCGTGCACGGCAGACATGGCCAAGCAGGCCCAGATCCCCTTGGCTGCTGTCATCACCCCCTTCGCCACGGTGCCTTCCAACGAGGTAAGAGTGAGGGAGCAGCAGTGCGGCCACCTGCGCGTCCCCGCGGTCTGCCTGTAGCGTTGTCTTCTTAGGCAGCATCTTGTATTGGAAACGGAAACTGGAACATGTGTAGCGCAAAAACACGTCGCCATTCAACCCGCTGTTCGTTAGGAAAACACAAAGCTGACAAGCTGCGTTGCGGGCATCCTGCATGCCAAGCACGGGTGGCCGGTCGCTTTCTGGCCTGCTGGAACGGTGCACGTGAGCCCCACACCCGCCGTGAGGCCCTTCGTCCCCAGTGCAGGGCCACTCTCTGGGGTTCTGGGGAGGAGATAGCAGAGCCCAAGGCCCTGTCTTCCTGCGCCTGCTCACCAGTCCCTGGGCCAGACGCCCAGCAGTGCTGCCCAGTCCGCGTGATTGGGAAGCAGGAGCACATACATCTGCATGCTTCCCCTCGGAAGGGTGTCCTCAGTGCCTGGGCAAGTGGGGGAAGCACAAAGGGGGCTATTTAAGTTCCGATTCTAGGGCGCTGCTGGTGGGCCTGTGGTCCGCACGTCACCCTCCACGGCCGCCATTCCTCCTGCTGTGCCCCTGGTGGGCACCCACCCGCACACAGAGGCACAGGCCCTGGAGCAGAGCTGGTGGGGGTCTGGGGGGGAGAACAGCCGTACTTCCGGATGGAGCAGTGCTCCCCTAAGCCAGGCTCAACCCAGGTTCCTTTTGCTGCGCTAAAGGCAGGAGCCTCAGATTCTCTTCCCAATTTAAAGCTCCGCTTGGCCGTAATGGTCCTTGGAGGCCGGCTGGGCTAATGTGCACCTGAGCAGGGGGCGGGGCATCTGCGAGAGAGAAGATTCGTACCTGTCTCCGGGGCAGGCCAGCTGGTGGGGGGTATGTGGCATGGGGCAGGGAGGAGGGGCCTGCTTAAGTCACTTCAGGGAAGAAAGAGAAGCGAGACGGGCGTGTGGACATGGCTTTCCTCTCCTTTCGCTCTCCTGTGAGTGGGAGCGCTGCCCTCTCTCCTTTCGGGGAGTCGAGGGAATGGGCCTGCGCAGGGCAGGGAGGAGGCACGGGGCTGTTCCTAGAAGCCAGCCTTCCATGCAGAAGGACACTCAGGACCGATGGCCCCAGAACCGTATGCAACGCTCCTCAGCTCCCTAAACCACGGCGCTGGGCGGGAAACTGGCCGAGCTATGACGGCGAGAGCTGCTCCGAGGTCCCCCGAGCACGCTCAGCTGGACTGGTGACCACATACTGCTCCTCGGTCCACAGTCCATCTATTGTGACGTGTTCCAAAGCAGACGGCAGATGTCAGCGCACTCCCTCTGAGTACCTCAGCAGGCACACCACAGCCAGAGTTAATATTTGCTTACAGATCCCTTTTCCTTCTGAGGTGCGATTCACTCACCGTGAAGGCACGTATCTTAAGTAAACGTTTCACTGACCCTTGGCAGACGCACACACTGTGTAAGCCACGCCCCTGTTATGTGCAGTGGCACTGGCACCCGCTTGCTCCCCCAGCAGCCTCCCCTCCCACAGCCCCCCTGGGGCCATTGTTCTGATTTGTCCTCAGGTCCGTTTTCCTAGTTTAGGCCCCACTCAGAGGCCGCACCCTGCGCTGCGTCAGTCCCTCACTTAGCAGCTGAGGGGGGACACGGTGGCGTGCAGGGGTGGCCGTCCCTTCCTCACGGCTGCCGAGTGATCACCGTGGCTGCCTGGCTTATCCGCTCACGGTGGACACCTGGACTGTGAATGCAGCCTCTGTCCCTGTTCTCGTGCAAGTTGTCCTGTGGACACACCCCTTCTCTCCAGTTGGTGCCTGCGAGTAGACTGCTGGCTCCTGGTACATGATTGTTCACTTCCAGCATTTTCCAGAGTGGCCACACCATTCACAGTTCGAATAGCATTTAAATTTGTGTTTCTCTGCAGTAAGTGACTTGCTTATTTTTATGTCTAGTGAAACGTTAGGCCTTCATTCCTTGTCTGACTAATATTGCCATCGTTACTGCAATTTAGAAAAAGATACCCTTTAAGATTTCCTGATTTGGCATCGATCAAAAGGATTTACTTAGTACATCACACTTTTCTTTTTAAAGTTTGGTTCTTGTTTAACGGAACCTTTTAAAGCTTGTCATTGTGTTAGCAGCGGCCTATACAAATACACCTCACCCGGCAGTTATGATCCGAGAACGCCCTGCGAGCCTTGGCTTGGAGATGGGTGCTGCTGCTGAGCACATACCTGTGTCTCCATGGTTTAATATTTCATTTTCCTGAAATGGTACTTTGTTGGTATGTGTTTTAAGTGAAACCTATGCCCACGTTCAATATAATTAACTATGAAATACTCCACGTAACCACCTGGCTAGCTGATAAGCTCCTTTGTTCCGTACCCGTGGTTGTATTTCTGATGCTGTATTGTAAGAACTGAGGTAGAAATGGTGTAGATTTCCAGCGCAGAGGAGTGAAGATTAGACTTCATTTAATTTCGCATTTTCTTTAAGATGGGAAATCGTCGCCTTTTGGACAATTGCATGCCTCTAACTGTACATGGAATTGAGTCATGTCACCTAGAAACCGGATGGCAGGGCTTCACTCCACTGTGACTGGGTGGGGGTGTCTGTGTGTGTGTTTAGATCACAGACGGACCACACAGTCAGAGCCGTTTCCGTTCACGTGGAATCAGGTCAGTGCAGAGGCCCTTCACCAAGACTGTCCGTCCCTGGTTTATGTCCCTCCCGCGCTCTCTGCAAGGCCCAGCCTGGGCGTTGGAGAGCCTCCTGCCCGGGACCTGGGAAATGGACAGGCAGTCGCTTCCCAGCGTGAGAAGGCTCTGCTGAGGTGCCCTCGGCTGGGGTTCAGGCGCAGGCCAGCTCCTCATCACAACTTAATAAAGACATTGTCCTGTTAGGATGTTTAAAGTCTTTACCCTCAGTGGTTGTGCCTGTCCCGATAGAGTCAGTAGATATGAGGACGATGCCATTGGGAAGAAAGGAAGGATGTCAAAGACCTGGCGGACGGACGGGGTTGACAAGAGGCAAAGGCTGTCCGAGAATAAACCCAGCCCTGTCATCACACCGGCGTGGGGCTCCCTGCCCGTCACCTGTGGTGGGGCTTGCTCCTGCCCCACTCCTGGCCAGGCCTGCTGGACGGGCCAGCCTGGCTCTGCAGAGCTCACGCCGTGGGTAACACTCGCAGGAACGAAACTGCCGCCTCTCGGGTTGGTCTGTGTCCTTCATCCTCTTGGGGAGCCGGCAGCTGGTGCAGTTGTGTTAGCGGTTTTATGGAGGCAGCGACTCCACGGCTGGCGAGTCGTGGTGCTGCTGGCACTCAAAGTCCAGCCCAAGCCCCTGACACGTCGGCTTGAATGAGCTGGTTGGGCTTTTATCTGGATAAATACGTGGCTGGTGGTCCTTCTGCTGGTGGTGGGTCCAACAGTGGCCTCGTGCTCCTGCAGGCTTGCGCGCTGTCTCTCGGTGTCCCTCCTACACCTCCTGGAAGTCCTGGACTCCAGGCCACTGCGCAGTCCTGGAGGGCAAAGAGCATCAGAACCTGGCGGTGGCTGGGCACGCAGCAGGCTGGGCAGCCAGAGGGCTGGGCAACCAGAGGGCTGGGCACGCAGTAGGTGGAGGTCCGGTGGAGTAAATGCACTCATCAGGCCCAGATAGACATTTAAGCGGCGAAGAGGAGCCAAACTGCAGGACGCTGGCTGATCCCACGGGGTTCAGGCCTCTTAACTAGTATTCCCAGCACGGGAATCTTCATTGTCCACCTGCTCAGCGGTGGTCTGTTGGAGGGCATGTCGCTGGTGAAGTAACCATCTTTATGGTTTTGGCTGTCTTGTTTCACACTTTACGTGACCACAGACACCACTGTTCACCTCTCCGTGGGCAGAGAAAAATCACCCGAGAGGTCACAGGTGCCTTCCACCACAGGGGAATGAGAGGCCACACTCGTCATGAAGAGCGGAGCAGCACAACCAGAAGGAAGACATTTCAGAAACCAGTGAACTGACCACTTTCTCCAAAGCACAGGAGTAACAAGGGGACAGGGGACTGGAGCCAGGAGGCGACTCCAGTTAGGTCCTCACTGTGCCTGCGCCGTGGCCTCGGGCCGCATTGCCAGGGAGAACTCTGGCTCCGATGGCCTATCACCTAGGAGTCATACCGGCCTGCTGCCTACCCCCCGTCTTCACTCTTTCTTGGGCAAACAGCATGGAGACCACGTACTCGTCACACACCCTTTATGTTATTATTGCGCAACCCGACCAAAGTCGTTCCCTCTACGCTCTACTTTAGTATAAGGAATCCTGAGTGGCCCGGCCGGCGGGGCTCAGTGGTTGAGCATTGACCTATGAACCAGGAGGTCACAGTTTGATTCCCAGTCAGGGCACATGCCCAGGTTGTGGGCTCGATCCCCAGTGTGGGGCGCGCAGGAGGCAGCCGATCCATGATTCCCTCTCATCATTGATGTTTTTCTCTCTCCCTCTCTCTTCCTCTCCCTCTCTCTGTGAGGTCAATAAAAATATATTTTTTAAAAAGAGCCCCCGAGTGTATTATCCACGCACAGAGCACATGCAGGTGGCGAGCCTGTGCGTGTGCACAGGCAGCTCAGGCTTCGCTTTCTGACACGTGGGCTCTGAAGTGAGCCGATTGGGCAGGTGCTCTGTCCTGTGAAGAGCTTAAAGGAGCCGTGACGCTCAGTATTGTTGAGGTGCAGCCTCAGAAGCCCCAGGCTGCTTTCCATACACAGTGTCCGCTTCCACCGAGGCTGTGCAGGCGTCACCATAAGCTGGGAGAGAGAGTGCTGGCCTCGCATAGAAGCAGGGCCTGAACATCGCACTGGACAGACAGCAACGTGTGCAGTTCCTGTAGAGACGGCTGTACCCCTGAAGGGCCCCGTTTGTGCAGCTGGGAAAAGCCCCGGGGAAGGCAGGCGCCCAGGGCAGAATGGCGCCCCTTTTCCGACGGGGTTAACTGCAGGGGTGCAGGGACAGTCCCGTCTGTCAGGGCAAAGGTCATTAGAACCCAATTTTAAGTGAGTTTATTTATTTATATATATATTTTTTATTGGTTTTAGAGAGGACTGGAGAGGGAGAGAGAAACATCAATGATGAGAGAGAATCATGGATTGGCTGCCTCTTGCACACCTCCTACTGGAGGTCGAGCCTGCAACCCCGGCATGTGCCCTGACTGGGAATCGAACCTGGGACCCTTCAGTCCACAGGCTGACGCTCTATTCACTGAGCCACACCCGCTAGGGCTTCAGTTACACGTTAGAAGCTAAATGCACCAAGCTTACACAGAGTTATTCTTGTAAATCTTTATTTTTTGTTAAATGAGAATAACTTCGGGAGAAACAAGAATAAAAAAGGAAGCCCTCTGCCTCAGTTTAACTTTAGCGACCACAGGGGGTGTGCGGCGCCGCAGGGCCTGGTGGGTGTGCGGCCTCCCTGGGCAGATGCCGCAGCAGCGAGGGCCGCGGGGAGGCGACCCTTCACAGCCTCTTGCTGTCGTGCCATCAGCTGTACGGCCTGCGTCTTCTCATGCTTTCACATTCTAGACAGGACTATGTCTTATTAGCAGCGACTTCTTAGGGTTATGTCATGTTCTACCGGAAGACAGGGTGGTGTTTCTTATAATTAACAGAAAGTTAGATCCTGGGAAATACACTTTTTATACCCTGCTTCATGATTGCTGACTTTAGTCACATTTGGTGGATATTTAAGTAGCACAAGGGCTTCAAGTGCATGTAGCTGACGTGTCCCCGTAGTGATCAAGTCTGAGGTAGTGAAGTAATGCCTTAGAGATTGAAGTTTTCCTAGGCATCAGGTTCTCACTGAGTAAAAGCTAAAGAGGTTGTCAGCCCTACTTGTAAGAAGGAAGGAAGAAAGAGAAGGGGGAGGGGAGGAGGGGGGAGGGGGGAGGGGAGAGAAGGAAGGCCTGGGCAGCCTTAGCTTGCAGTGGTGCCACAGTGCGGGTGAGGCAGTGCGGGTGTGGCAGCGCGGGTGCGGGCAGCGTGGGTGCAGCAGGTGTGCCTGATGCGGCAGAGTGAAGGATGGTTTGTCCGGGTTCTGCTGGGTCGGGGGGGGGGGGCAGGCAGCGGGGCAGGATCTGATGAGGTGGGGCCTTGCAGAGGGTGCTGCCTTCCAGCAGTGCCCCCTCGGCAACATCACCTCACGTTCTGAGACTCATTTCTCTCGTAAATAAAATTATAACATCACTTAACTTCACTAAATTAAAAAATTGTTAAAAAATAAAATAAGCTGGTATAGAAATGATACTCTTACCATCATCTTAATCATTATTACATGTATTAGCTATACAGTATTAAATTCCTCCATGAAACTTTCTTAACCAGCAATCATTGCTTTTGGGTGTCCACTATGTACAGGGGAAGTATGACAACCACAGTCATTCACATTTACCTGCAGTGTGTACGTTTAGTGGGACGCTAACTGCTCTCGGCGATGCCGGCAGCTGCCTAACTCACGTAAGGAGGCAGCGGAAACTGGTGCGCATGCCACAATTTACATCATATGTTAGCGGAAAGAGTTCGCCACTCATTCACATTTTTAAAAAAACAGGCATGGTATCTGTGTTTCCAAACTATCACTAGTTTCTGTTTTTGTTATTCAACTGATAAGCACCCACCTCTATATAAACACTAGTGGCCTGGTGCACGGATTCGTGCACATTGAAAGGAAATTAATCAGAAGAAAGATTCGTGCGGTAATTACGTTACTGCAAAAAATTACATGTCAAAATAGTATATATAATATTTATAATAATAAAAGCGTAATATGCTAATTAGACTGGACAGTTGAATGACCTTCCAGACGACCTTTCAGATGAAGCCACGGCTGCGAGGGCAGAGGCAGCCACCGGGGCTGTGAGGGCCAAGCTCCTTGCACGAATTTTGTGCATCGGGCCTCTAGTGTATAAAATTAAAACACACATGCGATCGGTGCCAGTGAGCACTTTATATGTATCACACATGCGTGAGTCAACGGTTATTTTAAAATTGCCAGTGTGCGCCATATCTACCGGTCGGTCGGTTGGGTGGTCGATGAATAAATTGCAATGTGGTTCATGTTGAATGTCAACAAAAGCAACCAAATTCATGATCGACAATGACAGATCGAAACACACGTGTGTGATTGGCACCAGTGAGAGCTTTACATGTATTGTACATGCGCAAGTCAACATTTATTTTTAAATTGCCAGTGTGTGTCATATGTTGGTTGGTCAGACAGGCGGACGATCAGTCACTTAGCCATTTATATATATAAACTAGAGGTCCGGTGCATGAAATTTGTGTACTGGGGCGCGCGCGTGGGTGGGGGGCGTACCTCAGCCTGGCCTGCGCCCTCTAACAGTCCAGGAGCCCTCGGGGGATGTCCAATTACCGCGGAGGCGGGAGAGGCTCCCACCACCACCGCTGCGCTCGCCAGCCATGAGCCCAGCTCAGGGCTTCTGGCTGGGTAGTTCTCCCCCTGTGGGAGCACACTGACCACCAGGGGACAGCTCCCTGCATTGAGCGTCTGCCCCCTGGTGGTCAGTGTGCATCATAGCAACTGGTCATTCCGCTGTTCGGTTGATTTGCATATTAGCCTTTTATTATATAGGACTAGAGGCCCGGTGCAAAAAATTTGTGCACTCGGGGGGGGGAGGGGGGTCCCTCAGCCCGGCTTTGTGCCCTCTCGCAGTCTGGGACCCCTTGGGAGATAACGAAACTGCTGGCTTAGGGCCTGCTCCCGGTGGCAGAGGGGCAGGCCCAATTCCTTAGGTGCAGCCCCTGGTCGGGCTCAGAGCAGGGCTGATTGGGGAGTTTGGGCGCCGCCCCCTGTCATGCACAGAGCAGGGTGGATCGGGAGGTTGTGATGCCACCCCTAGTCATGCTCAGGGTAGAGCCGATTGGGGGGTTGGGGCACCACCCTCTGTCACACTCAAGGCAGGGTCGATGGGGAGGTTGCGGCGCCACCGCGTCACGTACATAGTAGGGCCCATCAGGGGGTTGGGGCGCTGCCCCCTGTCACTCACAGAGCAGGGCCCATCAGGGGGGTTGGGGCTCCGTACCCTGTTACGCACAGAGAAGGGTCGATCAGGGGGTTGGGGAGCTCCCCCCTGTCACGCACAGAGCAGGGCCGATCAGGGGGTTGAGAGCTCCCCCTGTCATGCACAGAGTAGGGCCGAAAGGGGAGTTGGGGCACCGCCCCCTGTCACACACAGAGCAGGGCGGATCAGGGGGTTGGGGCACTGCCCTCTATCTCCCACAGAGCAGGGTCGATCAGGGGGTTGGGGTGCCGTCACTGTCACACTCAGGGCAGGGCCGATGGGAAGGTTATGGCTCTACCCCGTCACACACAGAGCAGGGCCGATCAGGGGGTTAGGGCGCTGCACCCTGTCACACACAGAGCCGCAGGGCAATCAGGGGGTTGGGGAGCTTCCCCTATCAGGCACAGAGCAGGGCTGATCAGGGGGTTGGGGCGCCTTCCCCTTTCACGAACAGAGCAGGGCGGATAGGGAGGTTGTGGCCCCGCCCCCTGTCACACACAGAGCCGCAGGGCGATCAGGGGGTTTGGTCGCTGCCCCCTGTCACGCTGATCCCAGTGCCGGGAGGCATATTACCCTTTTACTATATAGGATAGTACCCTGGTGCATGGGTGGGGGCCAGCTGGTTTGCCCTGAAGGGTGTCCTGAATCAGGGTGGGGGTCCCGCTTGGGTGCCTGGCCAGCCTGGATGAGGGGATGATGGCTGTTTGCAGCTGGTCACACACCCTTCAGGGTGGGGGTCCCCACTGGGGTGCCTGGCCAGTCTGGGTCAGGGGCTGAGGGCTGTTTTCAGGCTGGTGGGTGACTGAAGCTCCCAACCTCTCCTTTTTTTCTTTTCTTTTTTTTTTTATTCTGGGCCAGCTTTAGCTCTGAGGCTTGGCTCCAGCTCTGAGGCCTCGGCTGCTGAAAGCAGGTATCTGGTTTGTTCGGGTTCTATAATCGAAATACTGTTTCAACTCCAGCTCTGAGATCCCGGCTGGCTGAAAGCAGGTTTCTGGGGTTTTGTTTAGCTTCTATATTTGTTACAGTGTTTCAAACTGCAAGCTCAGAGGCCAGCAGCAGCAGACAGGGAACGTTGGAGTCCTCCATCACTGAAGCAAGCAAGCCTCCTGTTAGCTTCAAGCTGCCTGGCTGGCAGCCGCCATCTTGGCTGGCAGTTAATTTGCATATCACCCTGATTAGCCAATGGAAGGGTAGTGGAGGTACGGTTAATTACCATGTTTCTCTTTTATTAGATAGGATTGTACAGCTTTTGTGGTTTCATTCAGTCTTCATGGGCATTGGTGTCCTGTCCTTTTAGCCTAGTTGATTTCTATTCAACCTCTAGATTTCAGTCCAAGGTCCTGTCCTAGGAGAGTTTGCCATGCACCTCACAGTGCACCCCTCAGCTCCGGACACCCCACCACAGTTGGTAGTTTTGTGTTTGTGCATTTGGATGTGTCTTTCTCCCACTGGATCCTCTGAGGGTAGGACACCTATTGCTTCCCAGACCTTCAGCAGCTCCTGGGCCATTTCTGCGCTAGATAAACATTTGACCCTTTCATAGCACAATATCGTTTGTGTGTGGAAATAAACGAGGATTTTGGGGACAAGTAATGTGATGAGATTCTCACCATAGGGATCTATGGGCAAACATCTATTGAGCATCGACTTTGTACAAATGCTCTTTGATCTGAATGAGTTACACAGTCAGCAAGGAACTGGCCACCCGGAGCCAAGCTGAGCAGGACCTGCATTTCTGAGTCATCTCCATCCAGGCATCTACCATTTAGTTCAATTTCCAGGTTGTAGATCAAAGAAAATATTTTATTTCCTACACACATGCTCTTATGGAAAATAGCCTTTGGGGGCCTAACTGTTGCTTAAAGAATTTCCTGGACAGTAAGGTTCTGCATATGTTTGTTCCTTTCAATATCATCACACTACAAATGTGGAGATGCATACATGTTGTAAGAGAGAAAGGGGGAGAGGATATGTAAACATATGTATAAAACAAGATTAAAATCTTGGAAATGTTCATTATTTTTGAAAAATCAGGTCGTCATTGGCTTTCTTGAACAGGATTTCTGCAAAATGCAGGTAAAACGGAAGAGCCGTCGTTATGAAATCTAGTGTGTGCAGCTCACGGGCCTCGTCCACACGAAGGTCACGTCCCTTACCCTGAGTGGAGCTGTCGTTGGCAGGTTGGAGTGTATCGGATGGAACATGGGAACAAGATTTAAGTTTCCACCCTCTGTTGTCTTATATGCTTTAAAAAGTTTTGAAAAACTCTATTTACTTCAAACATATAATCTTGTCAACATTTCTCCTTTCTTAAGGAAAAAGGATAAAAAATGTGTATTAGCTCATACATATCAACGTTTATTATTTTTTGATAGATTAAGAAGTCATCTTCCCTTCTAGCTCACTACTGATATATAGTAACAAATAAATGTAGTCATTTCCCCAGATGCTGTTGCATTGGGCACACTTCTTTTTTTTTTTAATTAAATTTTTTTCTTCAACTTTTTTTGACTCTGTGTTTGAGTCTTTCCTCCAAATGGTGTTTGGCTATTTGCTCAAAGCAAATTCATTCACAGAAGGCGATTTGCTGTCACTTGGAGAGGCCCCCCAGGGACAGGGACCAGCCAATGGCTCGGAGACAGGGGGGCCTGCAGGCTCAGCTGCCGGCTCCCACCCCAGACCAGCTCAGGAAAAGCTGCAGATGTTTTGCATAAATGTGGCGCTTCCCAAGCTGTTGGCTCTAAAAGGAAATGGTAGTGGGATTTTCCTGTGATACTTTTTATAGAATCAGTTTTATAATTGTTTACTCACACCTGGATTTAGGAATGTTTGAAACCGTCTTACACACCGTAACCTGGGCAATAGCCCAGTGCTACTTGGTGTGAGCGTTTGTTTCTAAGCTGTGTCCGCTTTTATAAGGGACTGCCATGCAGTAAGCACCTCACTCAGGAGAGACCGGCAGAGACCTGGCGGGTCAGGGCCACCGGCCACCGCTCGCTGCCCTGCCTGGGTAGGCTCTCTGCGGAGCGCGGCCTCCCTGCTCTCTCCTCAGCTCATGGGCCAGTCTCCCAGCCTCCTCCCTGCCCACTCCTTCCTGCCTCACCTGCTCGCACTGATTGGAACCGCCCGGCTCTGCCCTGGGAAGTATGACTTCTAGAAACGCCGTCTCTTCCTTAACAGAAGCCTCTGTTGGCGAGGGCTGGCTCCAGCAGGAAGCCATGTTGACAGGAAAGGATGGAAACATGCTCTCAAGTGCCGCGAACACTCCAAGTAGCAGGAGGTTAATTTTCTGGACATAAGAAAACGCACAGCTTTAGAGTAGCAAGGGCCAGCTGAGAACATCCCTGAAAAGCATAAATACAGCCCGAGAATGAACATGGCACATTGAGTGTTCCATTGTCAGGCCGTTTCTTTTTAGAAGGCGGATGACAGGATTGTAAAAAAGGCATTTGGAAAATATTCTTTCATGCCGGGCTTGTCATTGCAAAAACTCGAACAAAACCGCAGGCCTGTGACCGCTGTGCAGGGCCTCCCGTGGCCGCCCGTGGCTGTCCGGGCCTCCCGTGGCCGTCCGTGGCTGTCCGTGGGGGCGGGCAGGGGTCACACGCGGTGAAGCTGAAAGTGGACACTCGCACCTGCCCTGCCCTCCCCCGTGGAAACGTCCGCAGTCAGTGAGGCCCATGAGGTCCCTGCCGACTCTCCCTCTCGTTTCGGGCATCACCCCGGGCGCCCCTCTGCTCCTCTGCCCCAGACCTGAGAGTCTGAGCGTCTGAGGTGTCGCGGGTGGTAGCTCATCCCAGGCTCGGGCTCTGTTCCTGTGCTCTGCTCTCTGCTCCCACTCGCCTCCAGCCCTGGGGACCGGGCCCTGGCTGGCTCCCCTGGGGCAGGTGCGAGGGGCAGCCGCCCTCCAGCCCAGAGCACCGCATGCAGAGCCGCAGCCGACGCCAGCCCGCGCTGTCACCCGCATCCAGCTGGGGACCATGTCACATTGGCAGGTCTTCTTGCTGCAAGTCTGATCGGATTTGGGAGCCACCGTGGCCAGAAGCCTCTCCCGTCACCTGCAGGGTCTGGTTGAGCTGCTCTGCCAGCCTCAGCCAGTGGACTCTTGATACGGGGACGGCCAGGGCGGTGGCTCTCCTGGAGACGGCGGGGGCCGGAGGGGAGAGAAGAGGGAAGGGAAGAGAAGTGTACGTTAAAAATGCAGAACACGGATCTTTTCAAAATCAGTGAACAAGGGTGAGGTCACCTGCCGTGATTTGGGGCTGCCCTCCCGACAGGCCGCGGTTTCCATACATAAACTATTGTCAACGCTTTTTTCAAGACAAGTCCAGCTCCTTAATCGTGTGATGGTAATAGCTGACGTAAGTTCAGTTACATGCTGTTAGACCTACATAAAGTGAATATGGCATCGTTAACTTGAGTATTTTATTACTGGGGAAATTGTACAGTTTTCATTTTTAGCTGTACAGCGCCACCTAGTGGATCTGTGTTCATCAGCTTTTAATATTTACCTGCCTTTGCTGCTCATCACTTCTCTAAAACACAGACTCTGCAAGATTTCTGTGGCAAGACTTTTCTTAGTTACATAGCTGCCCAGACAAAAACACAGAGGTTACACACCTCCCTGCGGGATCCCGGCAGGGTGTGCGCATCGCTCTGCGCACAGTGCTCGCTCTGAAACCCGTTGGTGAGCATTGCCTTCTGAGCTAGAGAGAACTCTTACTCGTGATGGTTTCCCCGCTGTCCTCTCTACACCGAGCTATGCTGCTGATTGCATCATTGCCTGCTGCTGTGTTTAATGTCCTGGGCCATAGGCCCAGTACCGACTGCACAAATGTTAGGTTGCCTGGGAGAATGGCAGGGAGACTTAGGAAACTGATACTATCAATAACAATAAAAGCGCAACGTGCTAATCAGACCGGACAGCCGAACAACCTTCCAGACGCAGGGGGCTGCGAGGGCCGAGCCCCTTGCACAAATTTCGTGCATCGGGCCTCTGATATTAAAATAATAAAACTTTCAAAATTGCGTTAGTATCCCAAGAAGTTACTGGTTGATACATATTGTTGTCTGCTCGTTCACATGGAAAAGTAGCCGAAAGTGTTCTGTTCTGTTTTGTTTTGTTGTGAACTCACTTATTTCATCTTCACACTGAGCCCATTTCTCAGTGAATTATATTCTCTCTTGTGGCCTCAAATCCACCGTGATTTTATTATACGTGCACAAAAGGAGACACTTTACCCAATTAGAGCATCTTAATTAAAATTAGTACCGACATACCGTTGGCAGCCCTGGTGATCCAAACACAAGCACAGGGCCAGACAGCGTGGCTCCCTCCCCTGCTCAGCTCCCCTGCTCCAGCCTGTCCACGCTGGGGGCTCCGCCTCAGAACAGACTGCGATCGCCATGGGGGTTCGGTCCAGTGTCCGCTCTGTCCACTGAAGCGAAGCACAGAAAAGAGGGAGCAGGCAGGAAGGCACTAGAGGCCAAAGGTTTTAAGCACATTTATTTTAAAAAATTATAAAATCTGAAAATATTCCTGAAGCAAATATGACATAATGTCCTTGGTAAGGAAAAGACCAGCTTTTGGGGAGGATGTTTGGGGAAGTGTGATGTTTACAGAAAGCGGTGGACACTGCAGGGGAACCCAGCAGAGGGGAGACTGGCTGTGTGAGCTCCTGCTCACTGCTGGGGAGCTCAGCGGTGTCTGGAGACGGAGCAGCCTCTGCACGAGCAGGCGCTGCGCCCGCCCTGGGCCCCCAGAAAACAAACACTTGGAAGCTTTTAACATTCCTGGCGGTCACCTCGTTGTCTGAAGACCTTCCTTACCTATCCATCACCTCGTTTCCCAGAGAGAAGGGGCAGAATGCGGGTGTGCTTCCCAGCCGGGCAGTCATCACTGGACTCGTTGGTTCCTGGACTCCATCTCCAGGTCTGCAGGCCCGCATCTGCCGGGCCTGGGATGTTTAGGTGTCAGTTGCAGACAACTGCACAGTGATTTAGGCTGGGCCTGCCTTTGAGTAAATCCTAGCAGCGAGAATAAGGTTCATCTTGCTGGCATTGCCTCTGCTTTGCCTAGCAAATAATTGCATCCGACGTTGTCCCCGCAGTCTCTCAGGGCGTTGGTGGTGGCCTTCGAGTGCTCTGAAAGTAAAAGGACGAGAGGAGTAGACTTGACGGGAATGGTACAGATTGCAGACTTTCTCCCAAACTGAACTCTGAAAGCGCGTCTGGTCCTGGAGGCGGTGGCGCAGGCCAGACGGCAGCCCGAGGGCGGCTGATGGACTTGCTCTGACCTCCTGCTCTCCCGCTCCCTCCGCTGCCTGAGGCTCTCTTGTACCTACAGCTTTGTCTGCTCCCCCCCCCCCCCCCCCACAGTGACTCCTCGCTGCCTGCCTCAGGACAGACATTCACCACTTTATGCCTGTCACACGAAAAGCGTCTACAGGAAGGCGTTGTTTAAGTCACTGCTTGAATGTATACGTGTATTTAAATCAGATTCCTAGCGTGTTTTAAAAATCTGTACTTCTCAGCTTCTAACCATTAGATTCCATCAAAAATCTGAACGATTTCTTCCTTCTAGATCATTTTTACAATAACATTTACAGTAACAAGTTAGCTAATTTCAGAATCTGTATGAATAAATGCCTCTAGAAACTCAAGCCTATCAGCTGTCATTAAACACCCTCTCCTGAGCTGAGTGGTGCCGAGGGAGGAAAGGTCGCTGTGTGTGGTGGGTAACGGTCACCCCTCACCAGGAGTTCGTGCCAGGCTAGTGCTCTCCACTGAACACGCATTTCCTCTCGTCCTCCTCACAGCCCTACCGTGGGCACCAGGGCTCCGCCCACGCAGGGGTCAGAAGAGATAAAGGAGAAAGTCCAACCATTTCTCGATTCCTCAGGCAGGCTGTGGGGGAGGGGCGGGAGAGGCAGAGGAAGGATTCTGAACTTAAAAACATTTTCCCTTGATTCTTTCCTATACTCTACTAAATCTGTTTTTATTTTTGTGTTCTTGCTCTGAGATGTCACAACTCATTTTTGAACGAACGCTCAGCAAAGGGTTGGCTTCACAGTGAACATCTGGGCAGGGGCAGAGCACCTCTCGGTTTTCTAGGACGAGCGGAAGTGGCCTTCTGAACCCCACCCGCCCCCACCCCCACCTGCCTCCTGCTCTTCAGTCTCCACTAAAAGCAGTCTCCTTATGCTTCTTTTTCTTTAAAAAACAAACATGTAGTTGATGTGCCAAATCCTGCAATTCTCAAGCGTTTCCATAATGTCCTCTTTAGGGGCTTTATAACAGGAGCAGCCTGTGGTTTCAGCCTGAGACGCAGGCAGACTCCAAACACTGCGCCTTTCCACTGAGCTGCGCATAAAGGACGCGCAGCGGTTTCACGCGTGTTTACGAGGAAGAAGCCGTTGGAATGTTTATTTTTCGGTTCTGGCAGAGCGTGCCCGGCCAGAGAGAGGGCTGTGTGAGGCATGTGGCCTGGGCTGAGGGCAGGCAGCGGCCCCTTGCCGGGCTGGTGAGCGCACGCGGAGCTCTGCGGAGAGCGCGTGTGGCCCGGGCGCTGTGTGCGGGGCGGGGAGACCCGTCCCTCCTGTGTGCGTATTGGTGCAAACAGCAGGAGATCGGTGCACGGGGTTGAGGATGGCCGTGACATAGTAGTGCTAGTACCCTCTTTCATTTCTGTCTCCACACAGGTAATCATACACCCACACACGTACATAGATACATGCATGTGCGTGTGTGCTGATAAAAGGCATTGATCTCGTTTCTGCTGGGGTGTGGCCTTGAGTCCACGAGGCATAGGAGGGGCACCTGGCTGCCCTGCTCTTCTTGGCGCCTGGCAAGGCCTCACCCAGCGGTGCTTTTTGACTTGCTCCCTGCAGACGCCCCTCTACCTGGTGAACCACGGGGAGGCGGGGCCCGTGCGCTGCAACCGCTGCAAAGCCTACATGTGCCCCTTCATGCAGTTCATCGAGGGCGGCCGGCGCTTCCAGTGCGGCTTCTGCAGCTGCGTGAACGAAGGTGAGTGCCAACGTGTGAACCAAGTGAATTCCAAAAACTAGAAACTCCTGCACCGTACACCCCAACACGGCTGCTCGGAGCCTCCCCCCAGCTCAGTGTTGCCAAGTGGCCGCTAAGGCCTCCTGCTCGTCCCGCATCTTTGCAGACATTGGCTTCCCACATTCCGAGACCCATGTGCACATAGGAACCTGTACATTCTCTAAAACAAAATGGCCGTCATGCAGCAGGAAAGTAGGAAAGTCAAGCCTCAGAGGTTATTTTTAAGCCCAACCCGTGCCATCCCATTGCAGTCCACAAGGTAGTTCACACCTGGAAGCTGCACTGAGCTGCTGGTCTAAAACAGAAGGCACTGCCACCTCTGTGGGTTCCCAGGAGGAGGTCAGTGAGCATGGGGGGTCCTGGCGCTTCTAGCCAGCCCGCCGTCTCGGAGCAGGGCTCGCTGCCCAGATGCCAGGCCATATTTGTGCAGGCGCTCGGGGACTCCTGGCCGCTCCGGCTGCTGGACGGCCTCCAGGCCCTCGCCAGCGCGAGCCCCTCAGCCATTCGAACGGAAGCCAGAGTCGTGCTGAGATGGGAGCGCGCGGTCTTTCCCTAATACAGTCATCGCCGCCAGCGGCCCAAGCAGAAGGTGGCCGTGTGCACCCGCGCGGAGGCACCCTCGTCACCGGGTAACACATACTGTAGCTCACAGTCCAGTCCCAGTGACCACCGCGCTTCTGTTAGTGTGCTGAAAGCTGACCTGGTTAGAAAGCCAGCACCGCTTTTCAAAAGGCCATGAAGGAGGGACAGCTGGGCCTTGGCCGTGACCATGAGAGCAGTGCCTGCATCCTGTTTCTCTCCAGTGTCCCCGTCCTAACTGTTCCTTGTCACCAGCAACTTGTAGGAGGTCAGGAGGGGTTTTTTAGAAACGCTTTTAAATGTGGGTCTTTAGAATATATTACATTCCAGCTTCAAATACTTGTCCCCTCCTACTAACTCTGTTCCTCCCACAATAAATTTTGAGAACTTACGACATTGTCTGTGTTATAAAAACAAAAGACTTCCTTTCCCTTTTTGTTCTGTTAGTCCCGCCGTTCTACTTCCAGCATCTGGACCACGTCGGCCGGCGGCTGGACCACGGCGAGAGGCCGGAGCTGTCGCTGGGGTCCTACGAGTACGTGGCCACGTTGGATTACTGCAGAGTGAGTGTTCCCGACGCCAGTGTCCGCACGCGTGTCCAGTCCACGTGGATGACCTTCACGTGCGGAGAACTGACAGAGCATGCCGGTGCCACGGGCACAGACCATGCCCCGGGCTGGGGACACGAGGAGGTAGCAGCACACACTGCAGCGGTCGTTTTATAAAACGCGCCAGACACGGAAAGCAGGGACTTCATGCTGTGTCCCCTCCAGGCAGAGCACGGGGTCCTCAGTGCCGCCTCCCTCTTTGCTCTGTCATCTCACGCCATAGGCCTCACTTCCAGGCAAAGGCCCGCAGGGTGGGCTGCAGACAGGGACGTGCTTCTGGGCTCCCGTCTCTGTTGTCCCCACGAGAGCGAGAGAGCGACGGCCCTCAGCACCCCGACTCTCAGCAGCTGGGGATCCCGGCCTTGGAATGTGGCCCTGCGGCTCCCCCACTTCCTTAATCTAACCATTAAGTTGAGGGATGTGAGCTTCCTTATAAGACCACTGATGCTGGGCCCAGACCACCACCAGCGCTGTCCTCACTTTACAGAACTCGGCCTGCTCTGATCCGCCCCCCTTGGAGGCTCTGTCTTTGTACACGGTCATCCTTCCATTAGAGATGCCCCCCCCGCCCCACTCCTGCTTCCTCCCGGGCACCTGGCCGGGCTTTTGTTTACGTGGGTGGGTGTGTGCGTGCACAACAACTGTCTCTGACGTCATCATGGTGGCCGTTCACTAAATCTTCTGTTGCGCTGTTGTTTTCATAGAACTTGGTCCGTGTGTTTTAGCAGTGACCCCTGTGGGTTTTAGATCTGTGTCTTCCCTCTTATAGGTTCCGATCTCCCTGGGGACAGGAATCTCGTCCCAGTTAACTTTGTGGTCGGCCACGGCGTCTGGCACAGGCAGGCGGCCCAGGGGTGGGATGAGTGAGTGAGTGAGCGACTCTGCAGGTGCGTGCCTGTTCCCAGGGCTGCTGTGTCCCTTCTCGGGGGCAGTGATGGTGGCATCAGCATGGGCACCTGGCAGGGCTGGAAAGTTCTCCGTGACTTGAAGTTTTCTTGTCACCAGTTCAGGTTTCAGCGCGTGTCTGCAGTGCCACGTGTGCACCTGAAGAAGCAGCCCCTGACCACTCCCTGCCCCCCTCCCAGAGAGGACAGCGCGCAGGCCGGGGCGAGGGAGAGCCCCTGAGCTGAGCGCTGCCGGGGGTTCGCAGGCCCCGTCCGCTCAGTGCAAATACAAAGCACATTTTCCAGCTGGAAGCTTTTTAGCTGCTTGGATTTCAACATGTTTTTAATTTAACGTTTGCATTTGTTTTAGTGTTTTGTCTGGGTTGTTTTTCTACAGCACATAGAACTGGTTATAAAAGGTTAACGCTTTATTAGTTCAAAATGTACCACTTGCACATAGTTTGGGGGATGTAAGAACATTCTCGGTACAAATGCTTTATTTCAGGGAGACACGTGTCCTAAAGCGTCGGCTGCCTTGGGGGAGTTTGCTTTCGGACGCTGTTGACGGGAGGATGCTGGGCGGACGTAACGTCCTAATGCAATGTGAGGAAGCCGTCAGGACTCGGGGCAGGATTTACTCGCTGATCCTGGGAACCGTGGCATAAATCTAACTCTGTCCGTGTGCCCAGTTCTCCGCCAACAAGGCCACAGTATCTTGATTTTATGCTTTTTTAGAAGAAACCAAGCAGAGAGTCAGATCTATTTCTGGGAACAAGAGTCTCCGTACTTTAACCCCTGTTGTCTGGAGTGTCCCAGGTGTCTGACCAGTGGGAAGTCTCCGCCACAGGCAAGGAGCCGAACAGAAACGGGCGTCTGGAAGTTTGTGTGAGCTTAGTCTTCCTCTGATTATTCCAAGCGAGGCTCATGATAGAAGAGGCCGTACATGCCTTCCCGTTTAATTGTAACTTAAATGTACATTAAGTATCACCGTGAGCTGCTTTACAGATTTGGATGATGGGAAAGAGCTTATTTTATTTATATGTATATGTTTTAACGTATAGAACTTAAAGGGGAATTGCAAGCTCACATTTCCCCATTCACTTCAGTTTAGTTAATACCAATTTACAATTATTTAACATTTACTACGTGCGACGCTGTGCTCCGTGCTCTCTGTTCTGTGTGACCGCCTCACGGGGCACCCTGCGGTGAGCACAGCGTTGCCGGGGAAACTGAGGCTGCAGGGTAAGTACCAACGCGGGTCACACGTACAGAGAGTGATGTGGCCGGACCACAGAGGCCTGTCCCCTCTCAGGCTCGGCAGAGTGCGGACGGGTCTTCACAGGCCGACCACGAAGCCCCTGGAGAAGAGGCCCCCGCGCTGCCACGTGACGGGCAGCCTGTAGGAGTTGACGGGCGGTGTCTGCATGTAAAGTGCCTGAAATTAAACGCTCATTCCAAGCCAGCCTTCATTTCTAAAGGAAAACATCGTTTTCCTCTTAGTTTTACTTCACTTTGACATTCCTTTGGATGCCTCTCTTGGCTCTGTGCTGTGAGAGACCAAAACTAGCCAGATAACGAACCTGATCTCAAGGTACTCGCCCTGCGTAGGCCTGGCCAACCAGATACAAGTGCTGCACATGCTGCAGGTCGCATAGCCAGGTGCCTAGGAACTCGCACCCAGGAACTCAGGTGGGAGCCAGGGCGGGGCTTGAGTGGGTAGAGCAATGGGTTGAGGAAGCCAGCGATGAAGTCATTACAGTTTCTGGGCACAAGATGACAGAATTGGATGGGGAAGAGTAGGGATGCGTGAAACGTGAAAGGAGCATTTTGAAAGAATTAGCCCGTGGGACTCAGTGACGGGAAGGAAGGGAATAGTCAGATCTAACCCCCGTCTCAAGCTTTGGGTTGGCGTGTGGTGATGTCATTGATAGAGAAAGGCGTGGGAAGAGAATGTCACTTAGAGGAACGATAAAGTAGCTCTGCACACACGGGGAACGAGCTACAGGAAGCTTTCCGTCGGAACGTGTTCGGTGGCGCCATGGCGATGCTGGGCCAGGCCGGGGCGTAGAGTGTGCAGACTCGGCTCGGGTGGGACTGGCCTGGTGAGAGGCTCGGAGCAGGCAGCCTCCCGTCACGCATGGGAGAGAGATAGAGAGTTAGAAGGCGTTCTAGTTTAGTCGATGGGAATGATCGTTTTCGTTCCATATGCGTCAGCAGAGGTCTGTGTCCGAGGCAGAGTGGGTGGGGCCAGGAGTGATGCGCAATAAATGCTCACGTGCAGAGCAGTGGGTTTCGTTCACTTGTTTGTTGGTCTGATTTTGGATCTGCCAAAGGATGGAGGCTTTCAGGTTCATGATTTTTTAATTCCTGTTACTTTTTTCCTATTTATTTCTTTTTTATTGATTGATTGATTTTAGAGAGGGAAGGGGAGAGAGAAATGTTGATTTGTTCCACATATTTCTGCATTCGTTGGTTGATTCTTTTTTTTTAAATATATTTCATTGATTTTTTTACAGAGAGGAAGGGAGATAGAGAGAGTTAGAGAAACATTGATGAGAGAGAAACATCCATCAGCTGCCTCCTGCACACCCCCTACTGGGGATGTGCCCGCAACCCAGGTACATGCCCCTGACCAGAATCGAACCCGGGACCCTCCAGTCCATAGGCCGACGCTCTATCCACCGAGGCAAACCGGCCAGGGCGTTGGTTGATTCTTATATGTGCCGTGACCTGGGATGGGACCCGCAACCTGGCAAATCTGGATGATGCTCTAACCAACAGAGCTACCCCACCAGGGCCTTTTTCTCTTACTTCAAATGAAGAACTTTTACTAGAAGAATGTTATATCTAGCCTTGTAGTGCTTATAGAATGAATCAGTAAGATAACCTATAATAATAAAAGTGCAATATGCTAATTAGACCGGACGTCCTCCCGGATGTCCTTCCGGACCAAGCTGGGGCTGTGAGGGAAGCCGGTGCCGGCAGCTGGGGGAAGGAAGGCCCACTCTTGCACGAATTTTGTGCATCGCGCCTCTAGTATGGAGATATTATCATTAATTTTATAATTATAACAATTAAAGTACAATTTTTTAGACAATTCTATTATTTATTATTAGAAGCCCAGGGCGCGAAATCACGCAGCCCCGCCTACCCGCACCGGTCTTTGATCGTTAGGGCGTTAGGGCCACAGGCCTTTTATAATATAGATAAAGTTAAAATGAAATTAGCCTTACCTCTTTATTTTTTCTGTTAGTGTGAGTCACTAAGTCGTTGCCTGTAGCTCTTTTCTAAATATTTGTGTAAGGTCGGCTGACGCATCCCTTCCTCAGTGTTGGACCCTGGCCAGTCGAGGGGCCGCAGAGCGTCCGTGTGGCAGCTGCTTTGTGTTAAAGTGATTATTTTAAACAGAAAAGGTGACGCCATCCATGCTTCATCATAAAGACGTTGGAAGTGGGAAGCATTTAACAATGTAGTTTAATTTTTAATTACAATTAAGTTGAGAATGGCCATCTGAAATTAATGCAATTTTACTGCAGATTCAAAGACAAGAACTAATTATCACGTGTCCTCTTTTCTGGCACCTTTTGGGGTTCATCTTCCCTGAGGCAGGTTGTCAGCGAGTCCCCAGCCCGCTCCCCTGGGCACTGGCAGCCAGAGCCATCAGGTCTCGGGGATCCCAGCAGGATGCTCCCCAGCATGTGGGGCTGACCGGGTCGGGGCCTGGAGAGAAACAGCCTTTGCCGTTTATAGCCTGAGACTGGGATGGCTTAGTCCCCGGCCACGGCCTGAGTCGTGATTGAAATACCTGGTGGCCTCCGAGTGCTGTGTCATGTGACCATCGCTCTATAATCGTTTCTGTCATTTGCTTCCTGCAGAAGAACAAGCCTCCCAACGCTCCCGCCTTCATCTTCATGATCGACGTGTCCTACAGCAACATCAAGAGCGGGCTGGTGCGGCTCATCTGCGAAGAGCTGAAGACGGTGCTGGAGAGGCTGCCCAGGTAGGCGCCGCCGCGCGTGGAGTCGGCGCACAGGCTGGGGAAACGGGGTGCGAGGGACCATCCCACCTTTATAAGCTCGGAGGGTCCCGTGGGCGGGGGAAGCGTGGGAGCCTGCTGCTCATTCTCCAGGCGTAAACCAGTGGTTGCTGGGGGTGGTGGGAGCTCTTGGCCCAGGTTCCCTCGCCCTCCGATGGGCCTGTGGCTCTCCTGCCGCCAGGGCTGGTGCAGGGAGCGGTGGCTGGTAGAGTGTGCAGACTCGGCTCGGGTGGGACTGGCCTGGTGAGAGGCTCGGAGCAGGCAGCCTCCCGTCACGCGTGGGAGACGCGCTCAGGACACAGGCTGAGTCCGCCTGCACCGCCTCGGCACGAGCACCCTGTCTGGAAAGCGATGCTTGGGGTGGGTGCCCGCGCCTCCGGGCCCCAGGTCCGCGGGTGGGCGGAGGAGTGACTGGGCCGGCAGGAGCAGTTTTGTTTGTATCCGTGACAACATTCCTGAGGATGGTTAGGAGAGGGGGTGGGGGGTGGGGGTGGGGGGAGGCTGTTTAGAAACAGTGAGATGCTTTCATCAGGACCCTAAAGGGAAGGAACCCTAAAGGGAAGGAACCCTAAAGGGAAGGGTGCTGGGAGCGCGTGGAGGTGGGCGTGAGAGGCCCGGCCAGGGCGCAGCTCGGACCCGGGTCCCACGCCCCCCCCAGGCCGCTGGGTCTCCTCTGAGCTTCAGCTGGGCCCGCGACAGGAAGGGCTCTGACTCCTGGAAACGGCCCCGCTCCTCCCCTCTCCCTCGGTCCCCTCGAGCTGAGAGTTTTCCTCCTCCCCCGCCAGCCTGTCCCTTCCACACGGGTGTGAGCTCTCACGTCTCCACATGTCTGACCCCGCTCCCTCCTCAGGCGTCGCACAGCCCGTGGGAGCAGACGGGTGACCTGGCAGAAGACCGAGGGCAGTAATAGGGCCACAGGGGTCCCTGCGCTCTGGACAGACTCCTCTTAGGAGTGTTTATTCAAACCAAATACCTTCTCTCCCTTGACCTTTCCAGGCAAACCTGTGTTTCCTCCCCCAGCTTCACTTGGGCTGTTATGTGTGTAGCTTTATGTTGTCTGTGTAGGATTGCCATCAGTGGGACTGACTGCTTTGAGCCACGCAGGCCATGTGCCAGATAGCCTTCTGAAAGCGCGCTACGTCTTGATCACGGTCTAAGGAATGGTAGTCGCTTAGCTGATCTTTAGAAAAGGGAAGGCCCCGTTTTTTAAAAAATATATTTTTATTGATTTCAGAGAGGAAGGGAGAGGGAAAGAGGTAGAAGCATCAATGATGAGAGAGAATCATTGATCGGCTGCCTCCTGCACACCCCCTACTGGGGATCGAGTCCCAATCCAGGCATGTGCCCTGATGAAGAATCAAACTGTGACCTTCGGGTTCATAGGTCGATGCTCAACCACTGAGCCACACCAGCTGTGATTCGCATGAGTCTCTGATGTCTTATCACACGGGGTGCATTGATGGGAAGGACGGGCCGGGGTTTCGCGTTCTCTCGATAGGATTGAGCCGGGCAGTGATACTGGTACAGGGAACATGTTAAGGTAGTCCCCTGTTCTCAAATTAGAAAAATACGCCCCATGGAAATATGTACTGGTGCTGTGCACTGATGTGAGATGTTCTGATCAGATGCCTTTTAAATGGTGACTTGGTTTTAAGGGAGGCCACGAACCCAGGATGCTCCTCTCCCATCACTTGCAAACGTCCCCACCCCGTGGGAAAACCCACCCGGATTCTGTGTGTCGGTTTCTTTTCTGCTTTACGCCTTCGTTGACTCCAATTAGCCATTAAAAGAAAGTAAGTGCCCTGCGTCATCTGCTGGGCGTGTTCCGCATGACGTCATCGACGGCCGGCTGGGACACAGGCGTTAGCCCGGGGTGGGCTGGGAACCAGCCCCAGATGAAGCCCGATGGCCGTGTGCTCACGCCTGTGGTGTTAACACCTCCGGCCGGGCTGACGTAACGTCGAGGCGCCGTCACGGCACTGAGCTGCGAGGTGCGTACAGTCAGATGCAATGTCTCCACGTCCTGGTGACCCCACAGAACCCTGACTCCTCACTGGACCCGTGGGAGCAGAGAGCACGGGCTGCAGGCCCACCCGCATTGGTTTCCCGTCCAGGATTCATGAATGTGAACTGAAAGGCGCTGTCTGCTCAGAGCCCAGTGGGAGTGACTCGTAGGAGTTTACACGGGGAACTGCGTTCCCGTCCGTGCCACAGGGACGCCCACAGAGGAGGGAGCATTTGTGCTTGGCCTTGAAGGGGAGTGTCTGTCAGTAGGGCGGGAAGGGGAACGTGGGCACAGTGATTCACACATGGAGCACAGTGTGGGGCCCCAGAGGTGTGTGCATGTGTGTGTGCATGTGTGTGCACATGTGCGTGTCTGTGCGCGTGCATGTGTGTGCGTGCAGACCCCAGAATGGAAACACTCACCCAGTGCTTTGGGAAGGGATTGTGAGGCTCTGCTGAACTGCCCACCCATTGTCGCCGCCACGAGGAAGAACAAACACCTCAGTCAGCGGAGGCGGTGGAGGAGAAATAGGACAGGTGCCGGTCAGTAGTCTGTCACCCGCTGGAACGTCAGAGGAGCGAGAGGCCAGGTGGGCCTGACACTTCCATCGTGCTCCCTCTCCCTCCTCCTGTGCGTCACTCTGTGCCACGTGCGCGCTCTGTGCCACGCACACACTCTGTGCCACGCACTCTGTGCCACGCACACACTCTGGGCCATGCACACACTCTGGGCCACGCGCGCACTCTGTGCCATGTGCAGGTTCCGGCGCTGAGACAGCGGGTGGGTCTGCATCAGGCCCTGCAGCAAAGCCAGCTGCACCGAGGCCTGCGGGCAGGGGTCACACGAGGGGCAGGGGTCACACGGGGGGCATGGGGGGCAGGGGCCACACGGGGGGCAGGGGTCTCACAGGGGGCAGGGGCCACACGGGGGGCAGGGCCCCTCCACCGGGGAAGAGCTGTCCCGTCTGCAGCGCGCCCTTCTCTGGCTTCCGATGCTCCATGTCTTGGACCAGACGGCGGCTCCAGAGGGCTCTGCTTATAACGAAAGGAGGGGCCTCGCTGGTTTTTAAAAACTTAGCTGTGGATTGAGAATAAGTAGTAGAATTACGAGATGAAAGAAATCCGAGCATTTTTTAATAACGTCTATCTGGCATTTACTTAGAATTCTGAGTGTTTTCTTTGTCAGCTGCCTGGTGCCTGTGCTCCCCCACCCCACCCGCCATGACTCCGTGTCGTGCGCATCTGGTAACCATGGCTCAGGCGAGACGTTAGCGCCTCTGCCCCTGGGAGCCCTTGCTGACCCCAAGAGGCGCCTCTGAAGCTGAGAAAGGCTCCCACCTGTCTCCCTCCCAGGGAGGAGCCCGAGGCGCCGTCCGCCGTCCGCGTGGGCTTCGTCACCTACAACAAAGTGCTCCACTTCTTCAACGTCAAGAGCAACCTGGCGCAGCCGCAGATGATGGTGGTGACCGACGTGGCCGAGGTCTTCGTGCCCCTGCTGGACGGCTTTCTTGTCAACTACCACGAGTCCCAGTCTGTGATTCACAAGTACGTGCGCTGCTCCTGGCGTAGCTGCCGGCAGGTCTGCTTTGCTTAGGTTCAGTCACACATTGTCTGCTTTTGCCACGAGCCGCGGTGTGGACGGGTTATAAACCTCCGCCGTCGCTGTCAGCTCACCAGCCCAGCCCCCTGCCATTTGCGGGGAGGTCACGGGGCAGGCGCTGCCTCTGGGTGCGTGTGTCCCGTGATCACCGCAATGACGAGAGAATCACTCAGGAATGTGCAGCCTGAACAATGGGAAATGTAGAGGATAGGAAACATCTACAAAGAGCAGGATTCCGTACATGTTCCTAACGAAGCGTCCATTTTGGTGCCAAACCGCACCAGCCGTGATTCCTTAGGAACGACCCGAGACCCACCCTGGCGTTGGGGCGAAGCACGCCGGGTGTGGAGGTTGGAATGTGAGGGTTGGTTTGGTGCCGGCTCTTACAACCGCCTGTGCTCCTGCTCCGCAGTTTACTGGACCAGATCCCGGAGATGTTCGCCGACTCCAACGAGAACGAGACCGTCTTCGCGCCTGTCATCCAGGCCGGCATGGAGGCCCTGAAGGTGAGGGGCTCTTTCAGTTGCTAGTAAATGTGGTTCAAACCAGACACCCACAGAGGAAGTCCCGCGGGAAAGGAAGAGCCGCTGGTGTCAGCCCACGGTGGCTGCTGGCGGCTGCTCCAGTCTCGCCCACAGGCCTGGGGAAGTGGCCCAGCACGTTCCCACCCCCTGTGTCCCAGCCTCTGGTCTGTCAGGGCTTCCAGCTTAGCTCCTCCCGTTGGCGTTTATGAACGTTATACCGTCCATTCAGAATATTTCAACAGGATCTGACCCTCCAGACCTGAAGGAAAAACTCCCTCTCCCCCCGCCTCCTGGGGCCTGTGACTGTCGGTGACAGATGGGGGTCCCGGGGCCTTGCCCAGCGCCCGGCAGGTGCAGGCGCAGGCAGTGCCCTGCTTTGTGAGGCAGCGTAAGGGCATGGCCCTGCCTCCGTGCTCCGAGCTCCTCCCGTGTGCTAGCAGACGTGGCTCAGCACGGGCATGGCGTCGTTCCCTGGATCCCACAAAGGTGGCAGAGAGTACCCCCTGAGCCCGTGCAGACCTGCTGGAGGCGCCTCCCCTCCCGTGGGAGGTACACTGGGCCCTACCGGACGCCAGGCGAACCCAGGGGCGATCGGCAGACAGTGGGCAGGAGCGCAGAGTGCAGGCTTGTTGTCGCCATGTGGAGGCCTGACGGGAAGTCTCGGCTTCCCAGAGCCCCGCGCTGTCCCGTGAGGCTCCACGCGGTTCCTGCTGCGTGTGCTTCGCCCGCAGCATCCGACACGACACTCATAGCTCAGCCCTCACATCTCACTTGGCAGAGAACTGACTCCGAGTGGGCGCGTCCTCCCCTTGAGCCCACACGGAGGGTTGGCAGGAAGCTGGGCGTGGCCTCAGCGGCCACTCTCTGGTCGGTCACTGGTGGGGGGTGATCCTGATGGGCGTCTGCATCTGATTTCAAGATGCGGCATCACATTCCCTCCACAAGGGCCCATGGAGCCCCAGGCGAAGGGCCCGGGCCCCTGGGGCTGGAGGAGCCACGCAGGTCAGGGGTCCTTCCTCACGGAGCCTGGGTCTGCAGGAGGCAGCAGGAGGCGTGCGCTGGGCTGCGGCTCCCATCGCCCGAGCGCGGTCCTACCCACAGAGGAGAGCGACACAGGCCGTGGGGCCGGGCAGACGCCGCGGCTCAGCTCTGTCCTCAGAGCGCAGGACCTGCTCCACGGGCAGAGGGTCAGGTCGGGAACCACAGTGTGTGCAGGGGTGCAGGGGCAGCTCACCTCCCCGCTCCTCCTTCCTGCCCCCGCGCCCGCCCTCGCCCCCCAAGGACCTGGCTCCTCCTGTGCTGGGCGTCTCCAGGGCTCTCAGGAGAAAAGCCCAGCTGGCCAGGGCCTGGCTGTTACTCAGACACACGCTCTGGGGCTCGAGCCAGGCGGGGGCGAGGCACGTGGGAGGCGCGAGGGGCCCTCGCATGGCTGTCAGGCTCGCTTGGTCAGTGGCTTCCTGGCGCCGTGAAGCAGATTCTAACCCAGGGGTGGGCGAACTTTTTGACTCGAGGGCCACAATGGGTTCTTAAACTGGACCGGAGGCCGGAACAAAAGCATGGATGGAGTGTTTGTGTGAACTAATATAAATTCAAAGTAAACATCATTACATAAAAGGGCACGGTCTTTTTTTTTTTTTAGTTTTATTCATTTCAAACGGGCCGGATCCGGCCCTCGGGCCGTAGTTTGCCCACGGCTGCTCTAGACACTCTCACAGCTGGTTTCGCTTCCATGGGGCCGGGGTCACCCTTCCGTTACTCCCGATGCTCGAGACAGAGTCTAGGCACACGCTTCTCCCGCGTCATCTTCCTGGGGGCGGGTCCTGTGTGTGCTGTTGCCACACACCTCAGCGTTCTTTTTCTTTTTTTCTTAATACATATTTTTTTGATTTCAGAGAGGAAGGGAGAGGGAGAGGGAGATAGAAACACCAATGATGACAGAGAATCATGGGTCGGATGCCTCCTGCACATCCCACACTGGGGATGGAGCCTGCAGCCAGGCCTGTGCCCTGACCAGGAATCGAGCCCTGACCTCCTGGCTCACGGGTGATGCTCAGGCCCTGCGCCGCCCTCCTCCCCCCCGGGCTGCACGGCGGTGCTTCCTTCCTGACGGGCCGTTCAGGGCTAGTCCTTGTTGACCCAGTTTCTCAGGGTCTGCAGCGTCGTGGCCGGGAGTCCTGTCACTTCCTTTGGCGCCATGAGTCCCTGGTCCTGAGACACTGCTGTTTGCTCAACACCAGAACACACAGCCAGTTGTTAAAGCCTCGAGGGATCCAGGCTGCATTTCCACGTGGGCTCTGTCATTTCTCAAAGCCTCGGGTCCCCATGTCTAGCGGGGGGGGGGCTGGACCTGCCCGGGGACGAGGCTGCTGTGAGGTTCGCTGACGGTTGCAGTGCAGGCTCGTGGGCGGCACTTCCGTTTCATGGACTTGCTGGTCCCTAGAGTGAGGCCTCCCGTGCCCGTTGCAGGCCGCCGACTGCCCCGGGAAGCTGTTTATCTTCCACTCCTCCCTGCCCACGGCCGAGGCCCCTGGGAAGCTGCGCAACAGGGACGACAAGAAGCTGATCAACACAGACAAGGAGAAGGTGGGTGCCAGCTGCCCCGCGGCACCCCGCCCGCTCTCGGGGTGCAGGAGGCCCCGGGCGCTCATGCAGGAAAGGGAAGACCCCGCCTGCTCTCGGGGTGCAGGAGGCTGAGGGTCGCAGTCACGGAGGAAGTGTCCTGTCCTGGAGACACTGCTGTGAGCTGCAGCCACACTGAGTGGGGTCTGACTGTCTTCATAGGAGCCACGTAGGAGACAGGTGACGGACGGTTGTAGGACGGAGGAGCTGGGGAGATAGGGCAAAGGCAGAGGGACAGGGGCTGCTCCTGTGCAGACACTCAGTCTGCTCTGCTCACGCCCGAGATGCGCAGCCTGGGGAGGGGGGTCTGTGGGCAGGACGACACCCGAGCCAGGACCTGTGGCCTTGTCCAGGATGAGGGAGGGTGGAGAGCAGCTTTGCGGGTCGTGTCGGAAGGTCAGAGGTCACAGCGTGTCAGACACAGCCTCTCCCGCCGGCCGGCCGTGCCACTGCGCTGATGGCTGTCTCCCACCCATGAGCAGTTCGCCGTGCACAGAAGCAGGTTCCGTTTCCACGGAAGCACGTCCAGTGAGAACGCACAGGGATTCGCAGTGTGAGCCCAGCCGTCTGTGGCTCAGCTCCTTCCGCGCCTCTTCCCGCAGGTCCTTTTCCAGCCCCAAACCAGTGTCTACGACTCGCTGGCCCGGGACTGCGTGGCCCACGGCTGCTGCGTGACGCTCTTCCTCTTCCCCAGCCAGTACGTGGACGTGGCCTCCTTGGGCCTCGTGCCTCAGCTCACGGGAGGGACCCTTTACAAGTACAACAACTTCCAGGTACGGCAGCCACGTGTGCCCCGGGGTGTCTGCGGCCTTTCAGTCTGATGCCCGGCCCGACAGAGGGGAGCTCAGAGCCATGGGTCTCCCCTCCCCCAGCCCCCCCCCCACGCCTGAGTGTCTGCGACGCTGAGCTCAGGCAGCCGGGAGCTGAACACCCGCGGTGGGAAAATACACTTGAAATACGACCTTTCTGTTCTGTGTATTTAGACAGTTTTAAAAGTAACAGCATATTTGTTCTAAATGGTTACGATTTGGGGGTCAGTTCATGACCCCGTCCCTTCTGAGAGTGGAGAGGAGCGAGTGTCGGCGCTGTAACAGACCCGGCTCCAGTGCCACAGGCGGGACGCCAGGCACAGGCGGGCACAGCACGCGCTTCTCCTGGGGACACGGGGCCCTGGAAACGGGCCATAGCGAGGGCAGATGTGCCGCCGCCTCCCCAGGAGGGTGCAGGAGGCGCAGCTGTGCCCACGGTCCCTCCCCCCAAACTTACTAATCACATCAGCCCCTGCCCCACCTGACAGAGGGTCAGGGCCTCCGACTTACATCCCTGCACCTGGGAATGTGGAGTGGGCGCCAGCGTCCCCAATGTAACGACAGATGTTAGTCACTGTCTGCTTTTACTTATCATCAATAGTTACCTTAAATCACCGACCCCTATTAATATCGTGAACTAGTTAAAGGACTCGGTAAGACCAAAGATTGAGCATGAAATAAAGTTGAAAAAGTTTTAAGAGCCCTAGTCAGTGTGGCTCAATGGATAGAGCCTGTGGGCGAAAGGGTCCCGGGTCCGATTCTGGTCAAGGGCACGTGCCCGGGTTGTGGGCTCATCCCCAGCAGAGGGGTGCAGGAGGCAGCCGATCAGTGCTTCTCTCTCATCATGGGTATTTCTGTCTCTCTCCCTCTCCCTTCCTCTCTGAAATCAATAAAAATAAATTTTTTAAAAAAGCTTTAAGAACCCTTTCTAAGATTTCTGGATAAAGTAGGTTTGAATTAAGATTTTAAAAACGAGTTGCTATGCTTCACTGCCATCTGGTGGGCACGGCTCTCGCTTCATCTTCTCAGATGCACTTGGACAGCCAGCAGTTTCTGAATGACCTCAGGAACGACATTGAGAAGAAGATAGGCTTCGACGCTATCATGCGGGTCCGCACGAGCACAGGTACTTTCCCTCACGCTGGCTTCGGTCTCTGGTATGTTGTTTCCTCCATACGTTCCTGACAGGCCAACGAGGAAAACGGTGACACACGGAGAAGCAACGTCTCCCTCTCCCTCGTCCTCAGGTTTCCGAGCCACTGACTTCTTCGGTGGGATCGTCATGAACAACACGACTGACGTGGAGATGGCGGCTGTCGACTGTGACAAGGCGGTGACGGTGGAGTTCAAGCACGACGACAAGCTCAGCGAGGACAGCGGGGCCTTGATCCAGGTGCCAGCTTCCATCCCAGCTCCTCCGTCCCCGCAGGGCGGCGGGGACCCGTTCTATCCTCCATCCCAGCAGGGCGGTGGGGACCCGCTCTGTCCTCCATCACCACAGGGGGGCGGGGACAAAGGTCCTCGCAGGTCTCCGGGAACCCACTCTATCCTCAGAGGCAGAGGCAGCAGGTAGCACCTCCCCGTGCTCCGCACTCCGATGCTCCCCTGTTGTCTGTATCCATAGCAACCTCGTCGCTGCCTGAGAGCCCACGGACAGTGGTCAGTGTCAGGGCATCAGCAGGCCAGGCCAGGACTCGTTCTCGGGGTCAGCACCGCCACCCGGGTCTCTTGCCCCTGCTGTACGCCAGGCGCCCTGTTCTGAGCAAGCATAAGTGGGACTGGCGTGGGGATCAGCAAGACCAACTAGACGCCCTGGAGACATTCCCAGGGTCCTCGTTTGCACCCCAGCGTCACCCTCAGAGACGGGGAGAGGCTGCAGCGTGAGGAGGAGCTCCCTGATGTTTGCGCTAAACCACAGGCCTCGGGGAAAGGGTGCTGCTCGCTCTGCAGCTCGCGGGTCGCATGGGCTTGAGCGTCCAGCGCAGGTTCCTAAGGGAAGGGGGTGCGGAGGCCGCGGGATGAGGCACAGGTTTCTAAGGGAAGGGGGTGCGGAGGCCGCAGGACTGAGGCGCAGGTTTCTGAGGGAAGGGGGTGCGGAGGCCGCAGGACTGAGGCGCAGGTTCCTAAGGGAAGGGGGTGCGGAGGCCGCGGGATGGAGGCGTGGCTTCTCCCGTCCCTGCCGTGAGATCGGCAGCCCGATTACAGGGTGGGCTTCAGGCCGGCAGCTCCCTGTGCAGCCCAGGGCGTGGGCACCTGCCCGTTCCTTTGGGGGCCGTAGGAGGAAACCCTGGGGGGAGGAGGGCTTGCAGCCATGGTCTAACCCGAGGCCAGGCGGGGGTGCATGCTCACGGCCTCCCTGTCCCACCCGCAGTGCGCCGTGCTCTACACCACCATCGGCGGCCAGCGGAGGCTGCGCATCCACAACCTGGCCCTGAGCTGCAGCGCGCAGCTGGCCGACCTCTACAAGAGCTGCGAGACGGACGCCCTCATCAACTTCTTCGCCAAGTCAGGTGAGCTTTGCTGCGCCTCGCCCAGGCCAGGGCCCTCCAGACCTCCCAGGATCCCTGGCTGCAGAATCCGTGGCTGCTCAAGGCCCACGTGTGGATGCACAGATGGCGGGGTGCTGGCATACAACCTGCACACACCCCTGTAGACTTGAGTGCCCTCGGGGGACCGTCCAGAGGCCCGGTCCAGTGCAGATGCTGTGGGACAGCCCTGCTGCCTCACTAGGCAGTGAGGACGAGGATGGCCCTGTGCGCCGGCCTCGCTGGCCTGACTACCCAGCACATGCCAGCAACTGCATCGTTTTTTTTAAGTTTTCCATCCACGGTTGGTTGAATCTGCGGATGTGGGACCCGTGAATCCGCAGGCGGCGGTGACCAGTCAGCCTGGTGGCTAGTGCAGTCGTAGCGACAGGCGCTGTGCTGGTGCAGCCTCTGTGGGTCAACGCAGGATTTATAAGCACACGGGGCCGGCGGGGGGGGGGGGGGGGGCGACCAGCCAGCATCAGTGAAGACGGCCCTGACACACTGATCGCTGTGCAAACCACGGGGACTGCAGAATGCAGAGGCCGGGGGTGAGCGCCCCCCCACCCGCCCCCCAATCCCAGTGGAGGCTCTGACGAGGGTTTAGGAGAAACAGCCTCCAGCCACAGGAACCAGGGTGTCCGCAGGCGCCTCCTCTCTGGGTGCGGGTCCACGCCGCGTCCTGGGGAAGTCGGGCGTCCGGCCTCTCGCTGTGGCCGTGTTCTCCCTGGCGGGCGTCACCTGCGTCAGGAGGCGCTAGGGAGGGGCTGGCACTTCACGGGCTGCTCGTCCCTCAGCCTCGGCCTCGTCTGGTCTGCAGGGACGGCAGTGGGTGATTTCCGTCCGTGTGAAGGGACCGTTTCCGGGCTAAACGCAGCCTCGCTCTGTTTGTGCCGACAGCTTTCAAGGCGGTTCTGCACCAGCCCCTGAAGCTCATCCGAGAGATCCTGGTCAACCAGACCTCGCACATGCTGGCGTGTTACCGCAAGAACTGCGCCAGCCCGTCCGCCGCCAGCCAGGTGAGCCCGCCCCGGCCGTGGGCCTCCTCGCCTGCACGGCGCCGGCCGGGTGAGCGCCCCCCGGCCGTGGGCCTCCTCGCCCGCACCGCGCCGGCCGGTGCTGAAGGCTTGGGGAGAGCAGGCCTCGGGGACCTGCAAGCCCGGGACGGGGCTGCGGAGCTTTATGGCCGACGTCCAGCCTAGTGGCCGGAGAGCGTGTGCCGTCGGGTGGACAGCGCCTGCGCGTGCGAGCGAGGAGCCCTGTGAGCTCCGCACGGTGCACGCGGCTCCCTGTCCTGCGAGGGCGCGGTGCTGGGAACTGTGCGCCTCTGTACTTGGAGGTGAACGAACGAGCTGACACGAGCGAAGGCGGGAGGAGTCCTTTGTCTCTATGACGTGGATGCGATGGATCAGTATGGGGAGCTCCTCCCGTCTCAGAAGCTAGTGGCAGGGAGGCTGAAGCATGTCCTGGCCGGCACACAGCACGTGGACATTTCAGACGCTTCCTTAAAACCCGCGTCCCCCCCCCCCCCACCAGGCAGAACCCTCTGCCCCCACGCCTGCATCCATCCTCCCCCACTCCCTCCCGCCAGTCACACCCGGGCCATTCCTCAAGCCCCACCCACATTTCTGAGCCTAGAACGAGGGCTAAAAGGAGACAGTGAGCAGCAGATGGGAAACTTTCTGGGTTGTTCTTTGTCAAAAGTGGGTGCTGAGCGGACCTGAAGCCCCCTCCACACGTAACAGCACCAGCTCCTGGATCCTGCGGTTTAACTAGAACCCAGATTCCTGCTTCCAACACAGCCGGCCCTACTGGGTGGCACTGGGCCCGGCACTGCTCTCAGTGCCAGGTCGAGGCCGAGGCCGAGGCCAGAGAGGTGCGTAGGGTGCGCAATGGAAGGAGGTGCCCCTGGGGTCGTGTGGCCCAGGCTCGGTTCAGACGTGTAACTACAGACGACACAGAAAGGACTTCCTGGGCTCCCATCGCAGGCAGACTTGTTCCGTTACATCTCACAGCGGAGAAACGTCCTGGCCTGCCCTGTGCTCTGAGGGGAGAGTGAGGGAAGCCCTGCCGCCCAGCTGCTCTGAAGCCGGTGGGAGGGTCCCCGCCTTCCCTGTCGCTGGGTCAGGATGCGAGACGGGGAGCGAAGGGGGGATGGGGACAAGGAGGGCCAGCCCGCAGCCCTGAGGGCCCGCTCCCCGCGTGGAGCCCGCTGGTGGATATTCTTTCTCACTGTTAAGCTGGAAGGGGAAGACGCCAGGAATTCACAGCCAGACACTTGCTTGCAGATGGCCATCGCCCTCGGCACGCTGTCTCTCTTAGGGCTTCCTCGCCCGTGGCTGTGCGGGGGCGGGGGGGTGGGGGAGGCCCTGGCCGGCTCCTTGCTGCCGTGTGTGAACAGAGCTGGGAGAAGAGTGGGCAGTGTGAACGGAGCTGGGAGAAGAGTGGGCGGTGTGAACGGAGCTGGGAGAAGGGTGGGCGGTGTGAATGGAGCTGGGAGGAGGCTGGACGGTGTGAGCGGAGCTGGGAGAAGGTAGGCGGTGTGAACGGAGCTGGGAGAAGGTGGACGGTGTGAATGGAGCTGGGAGAAGAGTGGGCGGTGTGAACGGAGCTGGGAGAAGAGTGGGCGGTGTGAACGGACCTGGGAGAAGAGTGGGCGGTGTGAACGGAGCTGGGAGAAGAGTGGGCGGTGTGAACGGACCTGGGAGAAGGTGGGCGGTGTGAATGGAGCTGGGAGAAGGTGGGCG
>NW_005872049.1:136879-137946 GCF_000147115.1 Myotis lucifugus
TCTGGAGCTCCCGCGCTCTCCCTCCTATTTTCCTAGCCCTATTTTCCGGGGTATCTTCTCTTCCCACGCGTTTAATATAAGAATTTACCCTTACTCCCCCCTAAAAGGATTCCCTCCAAAAAAATGGGGCCCATCTACAGAGGGTGGGGACGGGAACCCCTGCCCAAAGGAGCCCGGGGTTCCCCTCCCTTCTCCTTTTTTTAGGGACCCCCCCCACCCTTTCCGGGGGATCCCCCGGGTGGACCGGGGGTGTTTTCTAAAGAACCTTTTTTCCCCCCCTTTTGTGTCGAGGCCCGCTCACCAACCTTTACAGGGGGGGGGGGGGGGGGGGGGGGGCGCTGACGCTGCAGGATGGGAGGAGGAGTCAGCATGGCTTTCAGGCGTTAAAGGGGCCACATCCCATCCAGAGGCTGGTCTTAAGATGAGGGTGAAGACTTAGAAATGGTAAGACATCTGCATGGGGTGAAATTAAGGAATGATTAGAAATGCAATTTCAAAAGAAAAGTGCAATTAATAACAATTAATAAAAATAAAAATTCAGGAGGCAGACAACTCTGTGAATCTCAAGGATATATCTATGAAACAGAGGAAGTGCCTCTACTTTTTTTTAAGTCTTTATTTATTTTAATCCTCACCCGAGGATGTTTTTCCATTGATTTTTAGAGATAGTGGAAGAGAGGGAAAGACAGAGAGAAACATCAATGTTTTTGATTGGTTGCCTCCTGCATGGCCCCAACCAGGGCCCGAGGGGGAGGAGCCTGCAACAAGGTATGTGCCCTTGACCGGAATCGAACCCGGGACCCTTTGGTCTGCAGGACGACACTCCATCCACTGAGCAACTGGCCAGTGCGCTGACGCAGTAGCTGTCAGTGCCGCTCTGCTGACGCGCGTGCGCGTGAGTCACCAGCCTCCACAGAGCGCAGCGCCTGGCGGGCCTGCTCCCGTCCACCGCGTCCTCTCAGCCTCGTCAGAAATGCACACAGTGCCACCTGTCACTCTCTCTGTAGAGGCAGCTGGCACCTCGAGCCATGCACGCTCCCCATGTGTGACCTGTTGAATAAAGCCTC
>NW_005872050.1:0-15594 GCF_000147115.1 Myotis lucifugus
ACACTTGTCCATCCGCCCTCACGGCTCCACCAGCCATTCGCATTGGTCCACTCACGCCTCGTCTTAGGCTCAGAGCGACCTGGAGAGGCCGGGCTTCCCTGACGTTACACGACCTTTACTTGCCCCATTGCTGACGTCCACACTGACTTGAGCTCGGAAAGGCACCCCCAGAGCTCCCCTGCTCCTCCTGCCATGCCCTCGGCCTCACTCTTTTCTGTTAAGTGCTTAGTCGTTGCGGATTGGCCTTCCTGCACAGCGATGCTCAGAGCAATTAAGGTAACAGAGCTGGAGGTATGATCCCTAAGCCCTCAATTTGTCATGCTTTGCTTAACCTCCACACCACATCCCATCTCTGTTGAAATAAGTGCCAAACCAGAGGTTGTTTTCAGGATAGAGACCCCATTAGATTTGCCACCAACAGGAACAGAATAACTCAGGCCATTTAGGCCAGTTATATAAAAGGGAGGGGTTCACCTCTTGATTGAAAGGTGGAAACTAACATGTGGACCAATAGTCTCAGGTAGGCTTTGGCCATGGTGTGGCCTCAAGCAGATGAGGCGAAACCTCACAGGGCCACTGGTTCAGGTCCAGGTTTAAGCCTGAAGAGCAGCTATGTATTTGCAATGAGGACGCATGGCCATCCCAGTTCAGAGGAAGTGAAAGGAAGGGTCAGGGTTTGATCCTCTTCTTTAAATGTAAATATTGGTCCTCTGGTCTCAGGGAAAAAACCAGAGAACAGAAACTGGTATTTACACAAGCTAAGAAAGACAGTTAGGTTCTTCCTTTCACCAAACATGCTGTTATCTATAGATCCTTGGCAATGCCCCAGATTATACATTCAGAAGTAAAATTAGGCCTTTGTCTACTAAACTCAGACATTCCTGAAACAAAGCATAACGTCTATTTTCTGACTTGTCATGTCACAGTTTGGAGAACTGTGTACCTCACATGTTGTTATTTCCGGGCCAGACTGATCCCAGTGCCTAATTCAGGGAAATGTTCTGAGCTGACATCATAAATCAGAGTCATCCTCTAGAAGATGGATAATGGTACCCCAAGGGGCCAAGTCCCTTAATCTCTGCTAATAGAAACAGTTGAAATTTTGGCTCATTAGCCTCTGTCATGTTCAAGTCAGAAATTAAAAATATATAAGAGAGAGGAATAGATCATCATCACCATCACCATCATCATCATCACCATCATCACCACCACTATCACCACCACCATCACCATCATCATCATCACCACCATCACCATCATCATCACCACCATCATTACTACCATCACCATCACCATCATCCTCACCACCACCATCACCATTATCATCACCACCATCACCATGATCATCATGGCTGTTGCAAATCTGGGTTGACTGTGGAACTCCAGAAATAACATTGTGTTAAGCACAGGTCATGTAGGTCAGATCTTAAGGTCCTGAAACAGATCAGATATGCCACCCCAAAATATGCCACTTTGGCATAAAGATGAATTTGAGCTAAAGGCATTTAAACAGCAGCAAATGTAAAAAGAGCTTTCCTCCTCCATCTATTTTGCCTAAAAACAGGACGCACCTATCTCCAGGAGAACAATCATTGCACTGGACAACCCTTACCAGGTATATGGCCCCAAGTTCTAACCACATCTTTGAGTTACTCATCACTGAGTTTTCCCACATGAGGGCACATTGTATATGTATATAAACACTATTTTTCTCTTGTTAATCTGTCTTCTGTCCATTTAATTTACAGACCCCAGTCTCTGCATCTAAGAGAGTAGAGGAAAAAAGATTTGTTTTCTTCCACTGCATGGGCAAAGGAAGGGCCAGGTGAAGAGTATTACAAATGTCATGTGAGATGAAATACTGACGCCTCCATCTGTGCTGAAGCTGACACGAAAAACAGGCTCAGAGCCCTGCCATTTTTGGTAGACTTCGTCATTACTAGATAACTGGCCAAAAGGACACAGGAGAACGGATAATGACATCAGAAAGTCCCAGGGGCAGCTGTGCTTGTGCCTCGGGTGTGGCAGGGAAGGCAATGCGACCTTGCTCTCTGTGCAGACGCCAACCTCTTCCAAGGCCAACCTAAATGTTTCCCATGAGCCCTCGAGCCAATCAGGGCCTAGGAAGTAAGTGGTTTGTTCAGTCTGGGGCACAGAGTATGGCCGGCATTCACATGACTGCATCCGATAGCTCCTGTGAGGACGTTAGCATAATCTTAAAAAGTTAATAAAAGGGCTTTTATTTTTGCAAATTCAGGTGTGCTTTATTTTGAACACTCTTATCCTGCAAAACTTGGCACATTTCATCGTGGTGATGCTTATTATTGCTATTGTTATTATTTTACAAAACACGGAGCCTCAGTCTAAGCCCAGGCCAGACAGGAAGACAGGCTAGAGATGAAAGTGGAGGCCCCTGGCCACAGTGCTAGGCACGGCACCCCTGGTCTGCAAAGGAGCAGGGAAGGGGGCTGTTAGACAGTGAGGAGGTGAACGGATAGGAGAAAAGTGAGCAAGACAAGGAGGGGCTGGAGGAGCAGAAGGCGGAGGCCACGGTAAACAAGCGCCACAGACATGGAATGAGGGGTATTGATCCGAGCACCCCATCGATGCCTCACCGCGAATGTTAATGTCAATCTACTATAGAATTTTGTATCATCTGGGGTTTCGCAATATGAAACACGATGCAGAAAAGCAGCAGCGGCCTGAGTTACCGAACTTGCTGAAAACCAGGTCACTAGATCAGAGTTCAGGAGACCCTGGCCCCGAGTCCTGGAGCGCCGGTCTCAGAGGTCACCCTTCGCGCAGAGGATCGAAGGTCCTCCCACCTTCTCTTGTTTGACAGCAGGCGAAACGGTAGCAGATTATCTCGTGGCTCTTAATTGTGTGGTTTGGGAAGCTGGGCTGGAGGTTAACTCTGTATTTTTCTGGGGGACCTGGGGGTGCCCTCCGTGCCTCTCCAGGGCGAGGGCGCAGCTCGGCTCCACCTCCCTCCCAGCTGGCATCTGTGGGGAATAATGAATCGCATAAGCCTGTGCCTGCGCCTGCCCGTGCTGCTGTGCTGGAAGGAGGAGGCTGGGCTGCGGATGTGTGCAGCCCTCTGATGAAACGGGGGCTGTGTGTTTCATCAGGCGATGAAGCCCAGGCCCACGGGCACCGCACAGTGGAGACCGCGCACTCCCCAGGTGGCTCCACGATCCTGTCTGCAGGCTCTGGGCTCTGGGCTCTGGCGCAGAGTTCATTTCAGAGGGAGCCTGGCCTGACGAAGGCTTTGTGAGCCTCCAGCCTCATGACAAATCCCCAGCGATGACCGCCTGCTGAGTACCTGAAGGCCGGTCAGCAAAGCCTGACACACTGCCAGCTCAGGCTGGGCTCTGCTGGGCGGCTCTCTGTTTTACTTTGTGTTCCAGGCCACCCCTCACCTAACCCACTCTCAGAGGCAACCTTCTGCCTCACAACCCCCACTCCCACCCACCCTGCCCCGCCCAGACCCCTCCATCGACACTGGCAGCCTCTAGAAGAGCATTTCTAACTGAACAGTGGCCCCGCTGTGACCAGATGGGTCTCAGGAATGCCAGGGAGGCCCCTCCCCCACGCCATGTGACTTCAAGTCGCTGAGCACCCTGGAAGCAAAGGCTTGCAGACACGCACCCAGATCCTCTTGCTTCTCTGGGAAGAATGGGTGCCTGCTCTGTGCACACAGTGAGAAGCCCACTGGGAGGAAAAACACCCACCTACGGGGAGTTTCACACATCACCGCACACCCAGGCCTCGCACCATCAGGTCCCCTCCTGAGTGGTGAGGCCTCCCCTAGGCCTGCCAGTCCTCCAGCAGAAAGATAGCAGCCCGCTGCTGCTCCCCTCCGCCGGTCCAGGGAGGCCCTCCACGCGCAGAATTCCATGTAGTCATCACATGCGTGCACAAAGGAGCTTCTTTTAATACTTGCATGTTAACAAATGTGGGTACAAGAAAATAAAGTCTGCTTTCTGAGCCCCACACGTAGTCAGCAGGGACTGTGGGAGCCCCGACTCCAGAGGCCTTGAGCTAAGTCACTGCCCTCATCTGTCTCATTATAAGGTCGAGAAAAAGTTAAAAGAAAAAGTCACAGAAAGGTTTTGCTGGACGAATGCGGCAGGGGTGTGGGCCCCGCAGCCACAGTTCACCACGGCCACGTTTCCCGCCGCCTCCCGCTGCCTTCTCAGCAGCACCTCTGGCCTCCGCGTCTGTGCTCAGCCTCCTCCAACCGCAGGAGCGGGGCTGGGCATGGGGGGCCCAGAGGGAAACCCAGACCCTTCAGTTCGCAGCCACTCTGCCTAACGTTTCTGAGTTCCCGCCAGGGTCACGTGAGGATGAAAGCTGAAAACCAGTGGAATGCGTTTCAGAAATGCTCCCTCCTGGTCTCTTCTTTCTCGGGGTCTTTTTCTCTTGTCCCCAAACCTCTGAGAAGGACCACAACACTGATCCACAACAATGGCTTCTAAGGGTCCCTGTTACCTCTCCGTGGGCAACTGCGTTTTCACTCACTGAATGGGTTTCTAATAATAAAATTAGATGTATGGTGGGGGGTGGGGGGGTGATGCGTCTGTACAACCTTTGAAATCTTTCCAAACGACAGACCCTGTCTTTATCAGTGGGTGGAGAGCCACAACGCTTTGCAAAACTGAGACCTTTTTTGTGTAGCAACTACTGTCACCTTCACAGGCCACGGGGAAAAATAGAGACTCCTAGAAAGTGCCCTGCTGACTCCTTCACCTGGAGCCTGCCCGACATTCCAGGCTCGTAAGCACTCATCCGTCTCCTTTTCTTGCACCAAGAGCCCGAGTCCCACTCCTGGCCGTAGGGAAGGAGACAGCGCCGAGCGCAGGATGCACAGAGACAAGTGAGTAGAGTGGCCACAGGCACCTTCCCGATGCCTCTCCCCCTTTTTATTAGTAAATACTTTTATGTTGATTTAAAAATGGAATTATTGGGGTGACATTGGTTAACTGCAAAGGTGTCGGGGATCGGGCCCACGCAGCTCATGGACGACAGGGAGTTCCGAAGACATTTCCTCCTGGCATTATGGTCCTTTGTCACTACCCTGATTATGCCCACGCACGTCGAAGCTTCGAAGTTCATGACAAAGCGAACTTTCAACAGCCAGTTGGCTTTCTCAAGACAAGAACCAAGCTCACTGAGACATTCTTCCGTTTTGACCCCAGAGTGTAATTATTCCCTCTGGACAAAATCGCCTCTTGGGAAGTTCACGGGCAAAGCCAACTCAGCTGCTGCCCGGGAGGAGCCAGCAGGGACAGCAAACAATGTGCAGGACGTGCCCAGGGAGAGGCAGCTCAGCGCTCGGCCCACGTTGTTCATTCAGCAGCTACTGGGCAGCCAGCACCTGCCAGGCCTTCGGGAGGGGTGAGACCAGAATCCCCCGCAGCTCCTTCCGACCACCTGGCTGCAGTGGTCAGGCACCCGCTGGGCAGCCCACAGCCCGGACCACGCCTGCGGCTGGTCCCCCAAGGAAAGCGCGTGGAGGACTCCAGCCACACACCAGGGGATCCTGACAACTGGTTTCTTGAACCCTGACCCTCCTTGAGAACCTCCGTCTTCATCCCTTCATTATTTAAATATATTTTTATTGATTTCAGAGAGGAAGGGAGAGGGAGAGATAGAAACATCCATGATGAGAGAGAATCGTAATCGGCTGCCTCCTGCACGCCCCGCACTGGGGATCGAGCTCGCAACCCAGGCATGTGCCCTTGACGGGAATCGAACCCAGGACCCTTCAGTCCACAGGCTGATGCTCTACCCACTGAGCCAGACCAGCCAGGGCTCAGTCTTCATCCCTTTAGGTAAAAAGGAGGAAGCAGAGCTAAACTTCTGTTTTCTAGTTTGGTTTCACTGCTTTTGTTTTTGTTTTAATAAAAATTCCTCCCATCCATAGGTTACTGATACCTACACAATGGCCTAATCTTTCCCTCATGACTGCCTTTGGGACAGAGAAATCAAGTTAAACCATTTAAACAATGGGGTGAGTGCTGCCTGAGACTCTGCCTCCTTCAACCGCTTGATTTTTAAGGTAAGTTTATTTTTGAATAGTTTTAGATTTACCAAAAAGCACGAAGGCAGCACAGATGTCCCCATGGCGCTCACCCAGCTTCCGGACGTTAGTGCTGCGGCACCTGTGTTGCGGTCTCAGCCCCGTAATGGGTGGCAGCTATGAACGGAGTTGCAGCCTCTAGTCAGGCATCACCGGCTTTTGTTGTTTGTTTGTTGTTTCTTTTCCTTCCAGAACCCAGTCCACTGTATCTTATTGTGAATAGGACACCGCTTGCTTTTAATTTATTAATATTTTTAATGAATAAATTCAGATTTTTGACATACCAGGAGCTCTGAACTATGAGCAATCCCTGTAACGTCAACGAGAAGTTCTTTCTTTCCAGCTAATGGAGAGTACGCAGGTGACTAGTTCCTCTCTCTCCGCTGTCTGCAGACCGGCTCACGGGTTAGCGCCAGTGTGGCATGGTCACAGGCCTGTTCACGGAGGGAAGTGCAGAAGGCTTCATGCGGCGGGACACTGCGTCATCGGAGAACTAGTGGCGCTGAGCAGGCTCCAGAGCTCACATGGGGGAGAAATCGTGCTCGGGTTGAAAGGTCACTGTGCAAAATCATGTCGTTACAGCTAAAGATCGAATTTAAACACAGTGGCGCTATTCCTCTGTCCTTGGCAGGAAAAGTTAAGCTCTGCCCATTCTAATCAATGATGACAATGAAGGTAAATTAGTCTCTAAAATCTGCTACACAGGCAGGAAGCGGGCAACAGAAATCAGGACACTGAGCCAGGAAGGGTGATCCATATTTCAGGAAATAGTTCCACAAGTTTAGATGGTGTCAACCCCAGATCAAGGAAGGTCATGGAGCCACGACCACATCCGGCTCCCGGACGCCCTGCGGAAGTGTCTCAGGGCCTTGCCCACCTCCGCCCCTCCCCCGGCCTTACCCCCTCCCCACTGTGCACGAGCTTCTTCCTTCCTGTTGACCAATAGCTCTCAACCTCCCGTTCCTAAAGGTGTTTAATGATAGTGTCACAGACACCATCCATGTACCACCCTAAAGACAGCCCTCCCTCTGACCCCTCAGCAATCCTGGGCCCTTTTCATTTGGCTTCTTTCTCGTGTCTCTACTTCTGAGATGAAGACTTCCTCTCTCTGACTCCGTGCTGGTATTTTGTCTCCCTGGTTTGACCCTCAAATTCCTCTTGATGTGAGGATCAGCCTGTCTTCCCTCCTCTGGGCCACGCCGTGTGGGGAACCTGGCCGACGGGCCCCTGTCACACACTCCCAGTCTTCGCTCCCCGTCTCCCCTGCTCCCCAGGCCCCGCTGCAGACTGCCCGCTGCTGTCTGAAAGCCTGCGGGCCTGCAGGGGACGCTGAACAGCAGCTGGAGAGAATGACCAAAATGGACAACCCCTCTCGCTGCAGTGGGTGCCACGGCATCTGTGAAGCTGAGGGACCACCCCCCGTGGCATCAGGTCAGAAGAGGGAAATAAAGTGGAAACAGAGCATAAGAATGTAGAGGAGACAGATGAAGGGACAGCCACATACCCACAAAGGGGCTCTGCTCGCCTGCATCATGGCCACATTGAAAACTATTTTAAATTTAGTTTGGTTATCTTTCCTTTGTGGCTCTTGTGGGCCAATGTCCTTAGCCCACACGTGGCCCTTCATGCAGTCACAGGGCCTCTGGTGATGCGAGACCCGCCCACTGGCAGACCCCGCGGCTGCCCACGGGCACAGAGCTCCGGAAGCTGGTGCCGCTGCCTGGGCTGGGGCAGAGGGTGCATGGAGCTGCTGCCTGGAGGCCACAGCTGGCCCTCAGGACGCAGGCTATCGGCCAGGCCGGACAGGGGAGCAGCGACGGGAGGTGGTGGAAAACGGTGCCGTTCTAGGTTCAGAGCCAAGTACTAAACAATCCAGAGGTCTGTGAACAAAAAGAAGTTTGGGGCCAAAGTGGAGAAGATGGTTGCAAATGGTGCTGACGCATAAACGCAGCTGGAGACATTGTACTGAGATGAACTGAGAGGGCGGCCTTTGAAGGCAAAGCTCATCTTGGATTCATAGAACTGCAGCCACTGCGAAGGCCGCGCCAGCAGCACATGTGGGACAGCGGGACGGGGAGTCTTGCCCAAGTATCTTCCGGAAGAAAGGCAGAGTGGAGAGAGGGCGTCCACTAATCACCAGAGAGGACGGAGATCATGATGGCTCCCAGTGATGAGCTACTGAACTGACGTGTGGTCCACAAGCGGCCGGGTGATTAGGAAAAAACGAATACTTTGTCCATATAGATTGGCTCTTGATGGAAAGCACTATCGGAGAGATTTGAAAACTGTGAGGCATAAATCAGCATCTGGGAGGAATTCCTCAGCTGCAGCCAGACAGGCTCTGTCCCTCCCACGCGGCTCGCTGGCTCTCACTGGAACACAGGGCGTGTCCGTACCCGCCACAGGCAGCGCGTGGGACCAGCCCCGAAGCAATCACGGAGAAGAGCGAGCAGGGGAGGAACGCGGAAAACAATCTCCTTGAGAAATAGTAAAGGCGGATGTCGCAGCAATGTTGTACGTGGCATATGTGGGAAGTAATTTCAGTTAGCTAGGTGCCTGACGGAGAAAAAATAAATGGACCAATAATTTTGGAATATGCACTTCAAAATTCAGTTCCTGTTCTCTTGTGGGTAGAGCACGTTGCCAATGCACTTACTATTTACAATCATACGCCAGGCGTGCGCAAGTTCTCGACCAAAACCACAGTGAGGCCAGCAGCACACACCGCCTTCGCCAGCCGACATGCGTGCATTTGTGAACAACAGAAAATCTGACTCAAAATGGTCTCAATTGAACATGATGCCTCATGTGACTGACATGTCCAGAAGGGGCTGGTTCTGGCAAGCCTGACATGGTCCACATGCCCCGCGGTGGGCGGTGAGCCTGGCTCCCTGTGGCTCCAGCGGCTGCCACAGCTCCAACAGCCAGAGGCTTCTGCAGTCACACCCGCAGGAGAGCGGTGGCAGCTTCGTCCCAGCACCCCAGATGGGACGAGGGGACACCTGCAGACAACGTCCAAATTCCCACTAGAAGTTTAAACAGGGCGAGACACAAAGAGCTACGAAAAGGGGCTTCCCCTGGGGCCAGCGTCCTCCGTGCCCAATGCCCCTCCCCACCCTCCGGTGGTCCCTCATGGACAGTGGCTGGGACCAGAGACCATGGGGTTTATAGCCGCACAACTGGAAGGAGGAGGAAGTGCGAGAACACTTCCGAGGAGCCATGCCAATGGTCACTGGTGGGGGTGAGGCCTCAGCACAGAGGATGCAGGCGAGCAGGTGGAGGTCGAAGGCGGAGTCCGCTGCTCTGAGCCGGCGCAGAGAGAGCGCAGGTCCTCCTGGGAGCCCACTGCTTCACGACAACCGGAGGCTCCCTGTTGGGGTCGCGCCCTTGACCCGGCCCAGGGTCTCCTGTCGGCTTCCACACTGAGCCTGTTCCACGGACAGGGCTGCTGCCCAGAGCTCGGAATGTCACCTCAAAGCCGGACTCCTGTGTCCTAGTCACAGAGACCAAGGTCCCGGGAGGGCGGTGCCGTGGCTGATGCGAGGGCCGTGCTTGGCAACAGCCACCGAGGGGTCGCTCTCCCGCCAGCAGGACTGCCTGCAGCTGCAGGGGGGTTCCTGGGCCACGTGTCCAGGTGGGGAGCCCAGCAAACGTTTTCCCCTGAAAGTCAATGCCTGTGAGGTGGGAAGGGCTCTCCGGGGCAGCCGAAAGGCTGCTGAGCAAAGTAGATGATCAGCTCAGTTAATCCGTTTATCGATTAGTTTGCCTTTGAAAGTGCAGCAGCAGGAGAGAGCACCTCCGTGGTAAACGCGACACCTGCCCAGGTGTCCTGTGTCCTAACCCTCAGTGGGTCTTGCACCCGAGAGCACGTCTTCTCGTGGCCACGTCTCCCTCTGGGGTGACGCTACAGATTCACAAGATGCAAATGTGTGGACACAGACTTAGGGCGCATTCGTGGTTGTAAGTCCCCCCAGGAGGGTCTGCCCGCTCTCCCTCTCCCTCAGCGTTTGTGCATTCAGCAAGGACACCGCTGGCAGCGGGAGGAGAGCGTGATTTATCATCGCGGCTAATGGGGCTGCTGCTGCGGGAGGTCAGCCGCTCCCCTCGCGCGTCCCCTCATTAGCGCCCTGTCCCACTAATGGCTGGGGTAGGGCGCAGGGCTCACAGGAAGGCATTTACCAGGAGCACTTTGTCTAATGGACGCCGGGTGCTTTACGGGACACGCGTAGCACCAAGCTGTCTGGTGACAGTGACACATTCATGGGTGAAGAACGCCCTTCCCCCATCCCCGGCGGGAAGGAAAGAACCGGCTTTTAAAACAATGTGTCTGCCCTTCCCGCCCACTCCACTGACGTTCCATCGTGGGCACGTCTTTCCGGTTCTTCCTCTGAAGTATCTCCACTGTGACTTCTCCGTCCGCCGTCATGGCCTCCTCATTTCAGAGCCCCGTCTTCTCGCTCTGCCTTCCAGGAAGGTGCTTGCCCGTCTCACTCAGTCCGTTCCCGGCCCGAGTCCCTGGCTGGTCCCCACACGTGAACGCTTTGCCCTGACGAATACAGTTCCATGTCCTCAGCGGCGGTCCCTCCACTTGGTCCTCCCTGAGCTCCCTGAGCCTCCGCCCGAGGGGAGGATGCGCCTGCAGGGCAACCACGGGAACCGGGCTTCGTGTGCGGCAGAGAGGAGCGGCCCTTGCTGCCCTTGCTGCCCTTGCTGTGAGCTGGTTACGTGACGTGGCGGCACAGGCTCCCTCTGGCCTCGTTCAGGCTTGTAGAACAGCTTTGGGCCCACGGTGAGCGTTAAAAAATACAGTCACTGCCTGAGTTAGAGTCCGTGAAATTCCAAGGTAAGTAAGAAAGACACAAAGAATTATGTGTGTAGCTTTAATCTCAAAGCGTGCAGCCAAGAAGTAAGCAGTTATTATTATTATTATTAATTTTAATCCTCACCACGGGATATTTTTTCCATTAAGTTTTTTAGAGAAGGGAGGGAGGGAAGAGAGGGGCGGGGGAAACATCGATGTGAGAGAGACACATTGATAGGTTGCCTCCCACATGCACCCCGACTGGGGCTGGGGATCAAATCTGCAACCTAGGTACATGCCCTTGACCGGGAATCGAACCCAAGACCCTTAGGTGCATGGCCAAGGTTCTAACCACCGAGCCAAGCCAGCCAGGCAATGAGCGGTTATTCGTATCTCATCCCCACGTGATGTGCACAGTGAGCGCCAGAGAATGGTGCCAACGTCACTGTCCACCGAGTGTCATGTGAGTTCGTCCCATGGTGGTCTTCAACGGACGTGTGCCGGTGAAGGTGCACCTGGGCACGCGTGGGCCGAGATGGGTTTGTGAGACTTTCCAGGAGGGACGAAGAGGAGGAGGCCCGACAAGGTCACTGAGTGACTGCGACCGTGTGTATAGACGAGAAGTAGACTCACCGCTTTTGAACTTTCCCCCCAATTACCAACCTTAAATGCTGCAGTCACGGTCAGCTGCGCCCACCTGTGCCGCTGCCTGCACTGACTGCTAAGCAAAGACTGCGGGCGCCTTGTTCTCAGACTCGTACCTGGGACTGTTCTCTGGACAGACTGGCTCTCACGCAGTGTCCGAAGTTCTTCAAGACTCGAGCAGCCACTGTCCTGCAGGCCACAGCGTGCGTGCCCGGTCACGCAGGTGAGATAAATGCATGGTGCAAACACTCAACAGAAAATCACTCATCTGTGAAGAATTAGTTCGCAGGCAAGCTGTATTTTACAACAAAAAGCAAACTGCATGGTATTATTTTCTGATGATTCTTCTGTGTGAACTTCTACAACTGCTATCATAGCCTCCTCATCTCCCCTCCCCCCAAAGAAAATGCCAGATGAAAAGTTGTGAGTCCACCTCCGCGTGACAGGACTTGGTAGAGATGCATTGGCTGGTGATGGAAGATTATTTCAATTCTGACTTCTTTCCATAAACATATTTAACTTTAAAGTGAAGATATTCATTAAAAATTCTGAAGTCCAAATGCAAAATTTATTTTAGGCCCTCAAAATGTGGTATTTTCTTTGCCTGCATTTTGCCACCATAGTATTGGTTAGAGAGGGTGTTTTCTTATGTGTCCAATCAAAGAATCCTAAAAAATTCATCCATCCATCCACCCACCATATCTATCTATATCTATCTATCTATCATCTATCATCTATCATCTACCTATCATCTATCTTTCTATCTATCTATCTATCTATCTATCTATCTATCTATCATCTACCTACCAACCTGCCTACCTACCTACCATCTGTCTCAACCTTATCTATGGATACATAGACTTAATGTTCACCATCCGACTGGAATGTGCTCCAACAACACAGGGTTTTGGTTTCTCTTCTTCTCCTCCCTGTTAACTCTGCTGCTTTTTCCTCATCTTTTTCTGTCCTGTCCCCCAGGACCCCACCAGCTACTACCCGGGGCAGTTCTTGCTGCCCATGGAGTGCATGGATCCCTGCCCTCTGGCCGAGGCCCCCCATGATGCGCTGACCCTCCCCTCAGGAGGAGATGTGTCCCTGCCCCTGGGACAGCGCCCCCACGGGACATGTTTTCAGACCCATCCCCCCTCCAGGGGTCTCTGAGCGCCCGTTACCAGGGTGGGCTTTAGTGAAGGGAGGTCGGGCATTTTCCCAGCGTGAAAGGCAGAGAGCCTGCAGGAGACACCGCTCTGCCCAGAGCTGAAGGCTCCTCAGCAGTGATGGGTTCTGAGCCCTGGAACTCGGGGGGACTGCACCCCACGTGAGGGGAGGGTCCGCTTTGCTGCACAGGAGGGCCAGGCTGGGCTTATGAAACACAGACAATAAATTAACTTTAGCAGCTTACTGATATGTGAGGATGCATTTGGCATGCATGCCTTTTCGGGATTTCATGTACATTTCTGTTCCATGCTGTACTGCTTACCGGGGCAAAGACCACATTCAGCTCTTACTTGTCAGTCAGTTATCATCTTATCATTGAATAGAACACAATTAATTGGACGCTATTAAATGATTTATTCAATCATTGTAGTTGCCAAAAAAGGATAAACTATTCCATTCTTCTTTGTATGTAATTAATAATTGTATACAGCAGACAATAATTTGACATTATTAAGCAATTACCATTTAATTATCTCAGTTAGCAAAATCCATTAAGTGCCATTCAATCAATTTTCCTACAATTATGTTATTTAGGAAATTATATTTAACTTACCCTTAAAAATCAAGATAAATTTGAAAAAATCACAGTTTTCCCAGCATAATTTTAAGAAAATTAAATCGTTCCATATGTGAAAGATATTTTTCAAAGATGAGAACTTCAAATAAAACATAATTTGACAAGTTTTTCAAAACTACACTTTCTGATGGATCCCTGTCACTTTTCATCTCAAATTACCGACCCTGATCAAATTACCAAGCCTGCTTTAGGCAGGGGGTGCATCCATTTACAAATTATTAACTCCAGCCAATTTCCATTAAGCTTTTCCAGCTTTGATTTCTTCTGTGTCTGCCACCCACAGAACTTGTCTTTCACGACAGATCTTGCCACTGAAGAGTATTTTGAAATACTTTTCAATCTAGTGTTTTGTCACGAATGTATTATTGCTCTGCTCTAATAGTAGTTTTTTCTTGTTCACAAACCCTTTCGTCCATACAGATGTGAACTTCCTGATGAGCAGGACAGTGTGTGTGCCTGTGTGCGTGAGTGCGCATATGTGTCCGCGTGCTCTCTTGTATGTAACAGATTATCGCACATATGGTGGGGACTGACTTTAATGGAAACAAAATAAATTGGTTGACTGTTGGCATGCAGCTCCGACCAAGGCTGTGGAGTCCCTTCTGAAGAGGTCACAAGATTTAAACCATTTCAATGATCCGGTGGCAAGGTTTACAGAAGCCACTCTATCCAATCTTCTGGATTAGTTATTCCACCCCGTTCCTGCTTCCTCCGTCTGTCTTATTTATTAGGAAAAGAGTAATTAAACATTCAGAGTGCTCGGTGCTACCATTCAGCCTGGACAGGCCGGTACATGGCTCGGGCTCAGCTAGATCACAGGAAGGACCAGCCGGGGCTCTTTGGTTGAACCTGGTGGACAGGACCTGTGCTCTCCGACCGCTTTCACGTCTTCCAGCGACTGACTGTTAAGCATTCGTTTCCCAAGCGCCCCAGCGGGTACCTCACCTGCGCTTCAGGCCCAGAAGGTCAGATCCTACTTGTAAGACCCCAGTCCGATATTTTTGTCTCGTGGGTTTCACAGACATGGCCTCCCCACCCCCCTCCACCTGGTGGCCGGTCCCCTGGGCCCCTCTGGCGGAGTGCCTGCGGCCTGGAGGCAGGGAGGGAGGCACAGGCCTGCGCCTACTCCGCTGCTCACAGCCCAGGCTCTGCTGGAGAACAGGAAGACTGGGATGTGCTGGGTGAGTGCAAATCCGCTCAGACGGGCGCAGGGGGGAAGGCAACCCGAGTCAGATAGAGAGAAGCCGCTATGGCTGCTATGGGCCAGGGGACCCCTCTCAGCCTCGTCCTGGCTCCTGTCACACGTACACAGACTTGATGGTAATGGGGCTGGCGGGGGGGACCCAGGACCATGGAGCAGAGCGCCCCAATCTCTACCTCTGCGTCACTTTCCTGTGGCGCTGGCTCACTGAGGCCCTGAAACTCCGCCCTGGCACTCAGCTCTGCCCTGGTGCAGCCCCTGGCGCCCCCCCCCGCCCCCCGCCCCATCTTACAGCCTCTCTGGCCCCCAGCACTCCGCCCGCCCTGCCCTGTGGGGTCAGGTGTAGGCCTTTCTGGCTGTGTGGCCTGAGGTGCCAGTGCTGCCTGTTTCAATGGGAAAGTTCTCTGTTTCAATACCTGTGTTGACTTGACAACACTGATGGGCGGTTTGCCTCCTGCTTCCATCCAGGAGGAGCGGGCTGAGTGTGCGCTGTGGGCTGGCTCTTCCTGCCTTTCCTCACGTGGCTGGGCACGTGGCTGGGATGCGCTTCCACTGGAGGCAAAGCTCCGTGATTAGTAAACAAGGAGGGAAACACTCCCTGCCCACTTAAATCTCCTTTCCAAGGGGAAAGGAACTGAGGCTTCGAGACATTTGCATTTTAAATTCAAAATTTGCATTTAAAGCCCTTAACAGGGTCCTCTGCCTGTGGACAGCTTCCTGTCAGCAAGGCCTGGGCTCGCCTGGGCTCGGAAGGCTCAGTGGCTTGGAGGTGCGGTGCGTTGTGTCTTAATTTGCGGAATCCATGCAACACAGATGGGTAATAAGGCGGCCGTGTCCACCCGAAACCAACACCATCAGCATCCAGTGTCCCCCTCACCCCAGAGACCAGTGTCCCCCTCACCCCAGAGACCAGTGTCCCCCTCACCCCAATGACCAGTGTCCCCCTCACCCCAATGACCAGTGTCCCCCTCACTTCAGAGACCAGTGTCCCCCTCACCCCAATGACCAGTGTCCCCCTCACCCCAGAGACCAGTGTCCCCCTCACCCCAGAGACCAGTGTCCCCCTCACC
>NW_005872050.1:25730-60329 GCF_000147115.1 Myotis lucifugus
ATTATCAACCAACCTCGGTACTTTCACTGTTGTCACTCGTTATTCGTTTAATTTTCGGGATCTCCATTACTCCGTGGGAAGGCGATTCTTATGGGTCTTGGCACTATGTTACTCATTTTCTTCAGACTACATCTGTCCGTAGTCTACACATGCGTGCTTTGTATGTGCCTGGCGGCTACTAGGTGGTTGCGGGGGTTAGAGGAGAAGACCTACCAGTTCCGCCCTCCGGGCTTCTGGCTGGGGCTCATAGACCACTGCTGGCAGGATCAAGTGAGCAAAAGGGGTTAAGGATGGGAGGGGGGAGAGGACAAGAGAGTCACAAGGGACACAGATGGCTGGGCAATTGCGAAAGAAAGAACCGGAAGGGACCGGGGAGCCGGGAGGAGAGAACCCAGGAACGGGGGGGGGGGGGGGGCAGGAACACCCGGCAGCTGTTTGGAATAGATTGTGGCACCGTCCCTCCACGTGGACTCTTCCTGTGTTCGTCAGCCGTCTGCAATGTGGTGATTAATCACTCGTGTCAGGAGCCCTGATCCTCTTCAATGGGAAACAAATGCATGGCACCCAGCCCTCTGCTCTGCAGGGCGCCTGGCCAGGCCGTCGGGGAGGGAGATGCTTTTCGGGGGACCTCAGTGCAAGCGAGCGCGGTGCCCTGAGATCTCAGGGCCTGGCTTTTACTGAAGAAGCAATAACGGTCGCGCTGTCTCGTTCAGCAAACAGTCAACATGCTTGTAATTCTCTTAAGGAGAAAGGGCCTCGCTGTCCATGAAGCTCCTTCTTCCCAGGAACAGGGAGCGACTGCCCGCGCCGCCTCAGCCCCTGTGCCCTGTCCCCTGTCCCCTGCGCCCTGTGCCCTGTGCCCTGTCCCCTGCAGCCTGCGCCCTGCGCCCTGTGCCCTGAGCCCTGTGCCCTGAGCCCTGTGCCCTGCGCCCTGCGGCGGAGGTACGGCCTGTCTCTCTGTGAAAAGGCCCCCGAAGGCCCTGTGAGCTCTGCCTCTCCCGCTTCAGGCTCCTGGGTGCGTTTCCTTCTCCATCCATGTGAGATTCGCTCTGGGAGAGTCTAACTCTAGAGGAACAGTTGTCCTCATCGCACGAGCGCAGAGGCTGGGCACCGGCCGTCAGCACGGGAGATGCTGAGATGGTCCAGCGTCGCGGAGGCACTCGGAGGCAGAATCAGAAAAGCCCAGTCCCCACCCCCCCCCCACCCCCGGGCAGCCCCGGGGCCGCACACCCACGCGGACCAGTTTCCCCCTGGGCTGGGCCCCGATGCCTGACGCGGGGACGTGACACACAGGAGGGCTCAGTGGCCGGCGGCTCTGTGGTCACCGGGCAGGTGGACGGCTCTGGGATGGACATTACTTTTTCTCAGGTGTTTATTTTGCATTGAACGTGCTGGGGCCACGTGGGTTCATGACGCCCTGTACACGCCAGGCGGACTCACGGGGCCCACTTTTCTGCACACAAGTGCAGGCGGGGTTCTCGCAGGCGACCCAGACCTCAGGCTGTAAGAACTCCCACATCCTTGCTCTGACACAAAGTAAAGTTCTGCTCATGTCTTAGGATGACCATGATGTTTCAAAATACTAGTATATAACCTTTTCCTAAAAGCTTCTCTCACTGTTTCAACTTTGTATCCACGAGTGGCTACTGTTCTCCGATCATCCTTCCCCTCAGGACTGGAAGTGTCTGCGGGCCGCGGCGACGTGCCCCGCCCTGCGGCCTGACCCCGGGACTGCCTGGCCAGCTGCCCGCCGAGAGCCGCCACAGCCCCAGCTCCTTTGTCTGGGAAAACATCGTGTGCAGATTTGAACACCCCCTTGGTGCTTTTCTTTTGTTATTTTATGAAAATGAGTGGGAAACAGAAGAAATGAATGTGCACACACCGGTAGTGAGAGACATGGGCCCCATAAATTTCCTGTGTGGAGGCAAAGCCGCGGTCCCGGGCGCTGGAGAATTGATGGGCTCCGTGGAGGCCTCGGGCTGATCACCTGGGTGTGCGCTTGCAAAGGAGAGAATAAGCCGCAGTGCACCTCTCCCCACGACACGAGGGGCACGGTGGGTCTGGGATTGCTTCTGTACTGCACACTCTCAGAAACAAGAACCCCCTGATAGCCTTTCAGTCACACGTCCGATTCTCACACCTGATTCCCACGTGAGAAGGGTTAGAGCTCCATGTCTGAGAAGGTGGACCTGCTTCCTGGGAAGGCTGATGAGCAGGGAACCTGGCGGTAGTAAGATGTCTCCCTTAGAGCAGGCTCCTCCTGCTTCGGTGAAATCCAGAGAAAATCCAAACTGGCAAGGGAACGTACCCGCCGGAGCCTCGCAGGGCCTTGCTGCCCGCTGTCCCGAGAGGGCCCGAGCCCCATGCTCCGGGCACTGAGGCTGGTATTTCCAGGGCATTTGTGGGGAGGGCCCTGGCCCGTGTCTGCCTCACTCAGGGAAGGAGGGGCTGCCCACAGAGGGAGGCTCTATAAGAAGTGTCTGTTGACACCTTTGTACATTCATGGATGACAGAAAAAAAAAAAAGGAGATTTCCTTTAATAGCCTTTATCTCCCTCACTTTTGAATAAAGATGCTTAAGGTAGGTCACTAGGGAAGCTTGAAACCCAGGCCATGTTCCTTTAAACAAAATGACATTTCTTAGTAAAGAGGTTCCCAGTGTCTCCTGCAGAAATATATCTGATTTCAGAAAAGGATTGATTCAAATAAAAATGTGTTTGTATAAGAAAAATTATTTTCTGCTGAGAAAACATGCAGTTTGGGGTAAATTTATAGTTCTGGCCAGGCCATTAATATCTGGTTGTCAAAAAGTATTGGTTTGAACAAAAATATGTTGTAATAAAAAATGCATTGTTTTGAAGAAATTTATTGGCCCCATGAAAACCTATTCGATTCAGAAAGATATGTTGATTTCAATGAAAAATCCATTTGTTTTAATGGAGATAGTGCGGGGCTCGGCTTTTCTGTGGGAGATCCCCTCCTGACATTGAAGTTCACTTAGAAAAATGAACAGGGACGTAATCAGGGAAAGACCCGGAGAGAGGGCAGGAGGCCGCCTGATCAATAGCACTTAGTGCAGACATAACTCAGGGCTCCATCCTCAGGGCTGGGGATGAGCGCTGCCAACAAATGCCCAACCAGCCTACCAATGACTGCACCAACCGGCCTGCCAATGACTTCCCAACCGGCCTGCCAATGACTTCCCAACCGGCCTGCCAATGACTGCCCCAACCGGCCTGCCAATGACTCCCCAACCGGCCTGCCAATGACTGCCCCAACCGGCCTGCCAATGACTGCCCAACCGGCCTGCCAATGACTCCCCAACCGGCCTGCCAATGACTGCCCCAACCGGCCTGCCAATGACTGCCCCAACCGGCCTGCCAATGACTGCCCCAACCGGCCTGCCAATGACTGCCCCAACCGGCCTGCCAATGACTGCCCCAACCGGCCTGCCAATGACTGCCCCAACCGGCCTGCCAATGACTGCCCCAAACAGTCCAAAGACGGGTGGGGCTGGCCTGGTTTCATAGAATGGACATTCTTGAGAGAAAGGCTATAGGCAAGTATCTGTGGAATCTAAATAAGCAACAGAGAGCAGACTGGGGGTTGCCAAGGGCTGGGGGTGGGGGGACGAGAGGAGGAGGGAATGGGTAGAGAGGGTCAAAGGTACAAACCTCCAGTCTCAAGACGAGACCAGTATGTCCTGGGGATGCCATGTGCCGCATGGTGACCATAGTTAGCAGGACTGTACAGTATACGTGAACGTTGTTAAGAGAAGATCTTAAAAGTTCTCATCAAAAAACAAACTGTGAGTGTGTGAGGTGAGGACAGAACTAAACTTACTGTGGTGATCAATTCACAATATACACAGACACCGAGCATCATGGCGCACACTTTAAACCAATGCAAAGCTACATGTCAATCATATCTCAGCAAAACAGAAAACAGTCCCAGTCCCAGTCCCGGGAAGATGGGAAAGCGTCCCACCTTGAACAGCAGACCCTGGTCTTCTGGGAAGCCTCTGCTCTGGCCCTGGCCTGGGTCCTGCCCCATCTCCCTCCTCTGCTCCTGACACTGGGCCCTGAACCAGCTGGGAACCAATAAAACTTTATTCACACAAACAGATGGTGGACAGACCCCAGCACGCTTCCAGAAGCAGCCTCACCGCGCAGAGCTCACCCACCCACCGTGGGGTCAGGCCCAGAAAACCTCCGACCAACAGCGCAGGCGCAGATCCCGGAGATGCTGGCTGGGGCCAGAGAAGTGGAGAAGGAGCAGCTCTGCAGAGGGCAATTCTGCCACATTCCCAGTGCTCCCAGAGCCCCTCCCTGAGCACAGCAGCTGGCAGTGCCCGCAGACGACTGGCGTCTCCAGGATCCCGCTCGAGCCGCTGGAAGGAGCCAAGCCATGGGCAGGGCCGGAGGCTCCTCCATGTAGAGGCTCTGGGCTCCCAGAGTAATGAAGTCTCCAAACTCGTGGCCCGTTTAAAATGCGGGCCCCGTGGTCACACTGTTGCGGAATTTACCAGGCGACCGAAAAATACACAGGAGTCCCCAGAGATACAGGAAAAACCCATTTATTTCCAGATGCACTAGTACCGTGACTCAGGGGAGCCTGTTTCCAAATCCTGAGCAAGCCAACATGGTTTCTTTGTTCCCCAAATATGGATCAGACTTCCGGACCTTTCGCGGGCTTTGCAAAAAGCCCTGTGTGTTGGAATGAGGGATGTGAGATCACACCTAAACGCCTGGCCTGGCGCCAGCGCTGATAACCTCCTTCGGGGGTTGTGTACGGTTCATGGTTTACGGCCTCTGTAAAATGGGAGCATTTAGGTAAACAGGTCTTGCAAGACCAGATAATTAAGGAAGGGGCAGTGATTTGATTATAGCCTAACAAGAATGTGCATTAGGGATACTGATTAACTAGGTACAGAGTCAGGCTGCAACCCCCCTCCCCTCAAAAGAAAAAAAAAAAGTCTTATTTTCCTCATTAACACTACTGTTCTGTTCCTAGTTTTAGAATTTTATGAACTAAAATGAATTTCATTTATTTTTTATGGTTTCAATTTATGCAATAGGTATGTCCCCTATACAGAGATGCGTTAAATGTAACTGTGATACGGGAAATGCTAGTTAATGCATTAAAAGTATTTGTGATTTCAGGATTTTAAATTAATTTGTGAAACCAAGACTCTTCCTGCCAAGGGAGTAATCATTTCCTGGGTGTCTGTGTTGTAAGCGCTGGTTTCCCACTTGCCGCTTCCCTCTCAGCAGGTGACAATTGTCTTTATCAGCCACTGACATCGGCCCTTCTACAGGTCAGGTGTGTTCAATGCCACAGACGAGGTTCCCAGGAGATGTGAGGACACAGGGAAGGGGTGGGGAGGACGATTTTCCTCTCGGAAGGGTCTGAGGTAGCGGGGAGAAGGAAGTCGCATGTGGCTCACACTGAAGGTTTTGGTAAGCAGAGAATGGGCGGAGCATCAGTGGGAAAGTGAACGATGTGTTGAATAAATGACGTGGTGGCATTGGGCTGGAAATTATTGTAATTTAGGAAAAGCGACTGGAATGTCGGTGTGGACAGATCACGGAGGACGGAGCGGAGCTGAGGTGCGTGCACGGCCGCTGACAGTCAGGGAGAAGCTCGAAGGCCGTGTCTGCTTCCACAGCGAGTGATGCGCCCACAGTTCAACGAACGGGAGCTTGTCTTTATGTCCAACAACATTTCTCAGGTTATTTGTGAAAAACAGTTTCGCTCTGCAGAGTATCCCCTGAGCCATCCATACAGGTGGTCACAGTAGGAGAGAGGTGTGTATGAAGAAAGCAGTTCATTACGCTGGTCTGTTTTATTTTATGACGGCAGTTGCACGTGCTGTGTATTTTACTGTTTGTAGAGAACAGTGGGAGGATGTTAAGCTAAACCTGATTATCCCGAGTGCCGTCCACCAGGATCCCAACACAGACATAGAGTCAGGGCCTCCAATGGCCTCATGAACTGAAATCTCCAGGGACTTCTCCATCTTATCAGAGAGACCTCCTGATTTCTCTAGAAAGTCCAAAGGCGCACACATTAATAACAGTCATATATAATTTGAACCAAATGTTTCAAAGCAAATAGCTTAAACTAGATTTTGAATTTGTATTACCCCAAAGTATTAAATTTTTACCTGAAAAAATATTTCTTTACATCTAGGCTCTGTTTAGGAGACCTAATTACAAGTCAATACATTAAGTCCTGGCTGGTCGCTCAGTGGTTAGAGCATCAGCCCGTGCACCAGAGGGTCTCGGGTTCAATTCCTGGTCAAGGGCATGCACCTGGGTTGCAGGTTCCTCCCTGGTCCCAGTTGGGGTGAGTGTGGGAAGCAACCAATCAGTGTGTCTCCCTGACATTGATGTTTCCCTCTCTCTCTCTCTCTCTCTCTCTCTCTCTCTCTCTCTCTTTCCCCTCCCTCCCTCCCTTGCACTCCCTGTAACAAGCAATGGGAAAAAAACGTCTTTGGGTGAGGCTTAACAACAACCACAAAAAAGTCAACCCATTAAGTAAGAACCAAGACCCAAAGCTGTGTTGTAGGACACAAATTATAGTACATGTGCAACGAGACGGCTCTGCTGTTAGCATTTTACAGAATTTTAGAGACAGGACAGGCCTTTTGAATCGCTGGTACCAGTGTCTCATCTGACCACGGGGGAAACTGGGGAGTGTCTCATCTGACCACGGGGGAAACTGGGGATGGACAAGGGAAATGGCGGACCCAGGATCACGCAGCTGCGGGACGGCAGCCCCAGACCTGCCCTCCTCCCCGCTCACTCCCTGTACCCCCATCCCGGTCCAGGCTGCGGCCTCCCACACGGCCCGTTCTCGTGTGGAGAGCTGCTGTGGTGGGGGATGGGGACGGAGGGAAGGTTGCTCTGCCTGACAAGAGGGTGGAGACCATTGGTCATTTAAAGATCAAACCCAGGAACTGCGTCTCCTTGACTTTCCTTGGAGTCCAGAGCGTGAGCAGTTGTACACAGCGGCCGCGTGAGTTAAAGCCTCAGAGCCTGGAGGCAGGGTGTTCAAACAGAGCAGCAGCTCAAAGTAAATGCTGCGCCGGAAGACGGCACAGCGCGGCCGGAGCCCGGGCCAGGCAGCGGCTGCATAAAGCAGGGCCCACAGCACTTGTTTGCTCTTGTGTTGGCTGCTGCACGCGCCCAAACCCCAGTGCAGCTGAGGACTCAAACAGACTTGAAGTCATCAAATCTCCGAGGAGAGAGTTTGTTAAACATCTGGCTTGAGTAGCGCTCACATGAGAACCAACATGAGGAAAATCAAGTGGGAAGCTGGCTGGGATAATGTGAGAAATTATCGTGAATTTTCATTATGACCTTGATTTGACTCCTGCTATTCTGCAAGGGGCAGAGTTTGGGAAGAGGAGTTCCTGTCCGGGATCCCTCACACACAGACGTCGGCAGAGAAGAAAGTCTGGGCAGAGAGGTGTCAGGGGAAGGGGACAGACACAGCGAAGCCCAAGCCAACGGCCCGGGCGGGCCCCGCGGGCGCACCTGCCTGGCGTGTCCCTTCACCCCACACCTGCCAGGTCTGTAGCACAAAGTCAGATACAAACGCAAGCCGGTGTGTCTGGGCACAATGAGGTGCCACTCCAGGTGTGACTCGTCCCGGTGAACTGGAGGTGGGACCCCCACGTGAAGCGCTGGCCCTTGACCTCACTGACCCGGGGACTGAAACTGGTGCCGCTGAGCACACAGAGGTTTTCCTCTCAGTCCATTTCAAACGGCCCCTGAGCTTACAGAGGCCCGAGAGGCCCCGGCCCTTCCCGAGCCCAGACAACGTCCCCAGCAGCAACCGGGCGAAGCCCAGCTCCTCTCGGGCCGCGGGGGCAGCCCCGCAGCAGCCCGGGGTGCGATCCGGAGGGCAGCTGCCGCTACCGCCTGGCGTTCCGCCTCCCACACATCTGATTAAAACAATCACCACGTATTTGCGGTGGACTTTCCTTTCATTACAGTCCAGCCCTGACATTTAATCAGTCTCCATTCGTTTGTGTTTGAACAAGTTGATGCTAAGCCACAATAAAAAAAAGGTCCGAGAAATGTCATCACCACCGTATCCTCCCCTCTCTGTGAGCGCACTCATGGAGCCATTGGAAAGGTCGAGTATGATTAAAGTTAATAAAGAATTAAAGCTGTATTTGTGGTGGTGGCCCCTTTAATTTGGCTTTAATCAGTTGGACCAGAACATTGGAGGTTGGGGGATGGGGACTGACTGTGGATTAGCAGTATGTGTCGGAGCCGTCCATTATCACATCAGAGAGGACTTCAGTCAATTTCTCCTTTCAGGAGCCCCTCGGGCAGAGAGAGCATCGTATTGCCGGAGAGCGGGTCTGCCTCCTTCAGTGGGAGCAGTGGGTAAAGCTAATGAAGAAACATACCTGCCCGGGTACGCCACCCTCCAGGAGGGCGGGACCTCCCACCCACTCCTCTGACTGTCACTCACCTTCTCCCAGGTAACACAGCCCATCGCTGTGATGGATCATCACTTCTAGGACAACTTAGTCCCATTTCCAAAACCACCGCAGGACAGAAAGAAACACGACGGAGAAAGAGAAAGGTGTGTGTGCATCTCAGGTATGGCCGTCATCTACGGGGCAACACTCCAAGTGTGTAACACTGAAGAGTTAATACTGATTCTTTGTGAACATACCTGATGTGAAATGCTAGACGCTTTCCCCAATGTCAGGAACAAGACTGGATGTCTGTTCTCACCCCTGCTGTTCAGCATTGTGCTGGATGTTCTAGCCAGGGCAATGAGGCAAGGAAACAAATAAAAGGCATCCAGTTTGGAAAGGAAGAAGTAAAACTATTTCTAGTCCCTGATGATATGATATTACATAAAAAATTCTAGGTAATACACTAAAAAAAATCTTAGAACTAATAAATGAGTTCAGCAAGGTTGCAGGATACAAGATCAATATACAAAACCAATTTAATTTCTATATACTTGCAGTGTATAATCTGAAAGTAAAATTAAGAAAAATGCAATTTACAATATTACTTAAGAGTAAATTGAATAAATGAAGTGTAAAACGTATACTCCTGAAAAGTACAAAACATTGTTGAAAGAAATTAAAAAGATCTAAATAATTGGAAACATCCCATGTTTGTGTTGGAAGACAACATTATTATCATGGCACTACTCCCCAAACTGAACCACAAACTGAATACAATACCCATCAGAATTCCAGCTGACTTCTTTGTAGAAATCAACAAGCTGATCTTAAAATTTGTATGGCATTGGAAGGGATCCTGAAGAGCCAAAGACAATATTGAAAGACAAAAATAAAGCAGGAGAACCTACATGTCTCCATTTCAAAACTCACTGCAAAGCAACTAAAGTCAAGACAGTGCGCTACTGACATAGGATAGACAGGTGTGTCCACAAAATGGAACTGAGAGCCCAGAAATACACCCTTGCGTCTGTGGTCCACAGAGTTTTGACAAGTGTCCTAAGGCCATCCAATGGAAAGAGTCATCCTGTCCACAAATGATGCGGGTTCTTACAGCATGTACAAAACTGTATCCAGAATGGATCAAAGGCTTCAGTGTAAGAGCTAAAACTATAGAATTCTTAGAAGAAAACACAGGAGTAAATCTCCATGACCTTAGTTTTGGCAAAGGATGCTTAGATATGACACCCAACGCTTGAGAACAACAACAAAAATCACTGTTATTATCTACCAGGCATGTTAGTTGTCTGTTCACTATACTGTCAGTTCCTTGAGGTAGAGATCTATGTGGTGCCATCTTTGAATTCTCATAGACCCTTCAAAATATCTTGCTTATAAGAAATTCCCCAAAGTTGTCAAATGAATAAATGATTTGTGAATGCATGAAAGTAGATCAGCTCCCAATGATCAAAAGTAAATGAGATTCCTGAGGTACAGACTATGGTCTTAAAACACCACTCTCACTAAAAGGAACAAAGACTCTGTTGGAATCAGAAGGAAAAATGAATGGCTCCGGCATCTTCGCTGCAGCTCTGTGAGGTCCAGAACAAGTGTTGACGTAGTTCTGAATCATCATCATTTTCAAATGAATAAACTGAGGTTCCAGCCTTTTAAGCGACCTTTCCCGGTTCCCCGGTGGCGAGTGCTGTCACTGTTCCGAGACCGAGAACTGATAATGCAGCAACAAGAAGCCTGTGGCACGGCAGTAGCCAGGGCTGAAAATCCCAAGAAACATGTTGAGACTGGGCCTGACTTAGGTGAGAGTGACAACCAAGGCATCGTCTATTCATTTGAAAATGATGCTAATTCAGAACTAGCTCAAAATTGTTCTGGACCTCAAGTGAGAACATGGATATGAGAGAGCATAGGACATACATTTAAACTTGAATTTCAGATGAACAACATACTAAGTATTTTTAGTATAAGTGTGTTCATGTAATATCTGGAAACCCTAATATGAGAACCCATGGTAATATGATGAAGCGTTATTTACCAATTAAAATAAGGAATTAATAGGATGAAGATAAAGAAAGACAAAAACAAGAACAGTCCATTTTACTATTGGGGTTTTCTTTGTTTGTCTAGAAAAGGAGCCAAATGAACAGCGAATGATGTGGCTGTTGACGGGACTCTGTCTTCACTGCTCTGAGTAAGGCGGAGTCAGAGTCCTGGTCCCCCATCCCCAGCCTCCAGCCTCAGCCTCCAGCCTCCCCAGCTCAGAGCCTCCAGCCTCAGCCTCCAGCCTCCCCAGCTCAGAGCCTCAGCCTCAGCCTCCCCAGCCCAGAGCCTCCAGCCTCAGCCTCCAGCCTCCCCAGCTCAGAGCCTCAGCCTCAGCCTCCCCAGCCCAGAGCCTCAGCCTCAGCCTCCCCAGCTCAGAGCCTCCAGCCTCAGCCTCCAGCCTCCCCAGCTCAGAGCCTCCGGCTGGAGAAGACAGCAGGAGTGAGCAAGCGAAGGAGCGAGGGAGTGAGGCCTTCTCTGAAGTTCTCTGCTGGCCTCCTGCTGGTGGTGACAGCTGTGCCACCCTCGGTGGTGGTGCTGGTTCATCCTCAAATCAGCACAGTAAAGTGTACTCCCAGCTCTCTGAGGCCTCGCAGAGAGAGGCGCAAAGGGCTTTCCCTGTCCCTGAGCTCCCTGAACACCCCTCCTCATCTCTTTCCCTTTTCACTACAGAACCCAGTGTCTTCTGAAACCTTCCAACGCTGTCCCCCTCCCAGTGCCTGCTCCCCTCGGGGCCCCAGGACAGGGATGCTGGGGTCTGCTCCCCATGGATCCCAGGACAGGGACGCTGGGGCCTGCTCCCCACGGGGCCCTGGGACAGGGACTCTGGGCCTGCTCCCATGGAGCCGCAGGAGGGGTCAGGGACCCTCCCACGTGCCCGACTCATCAGGGTGAGTGCCCTTTGGCACCTGAGGGCAGGCCTTCCGGGCAATGCTGCCTCCAGCACCAGGAGCTTACTGGTCCCCAGAAACACGCGCCCAGGCCACGGACAGTCCTCGCTTCTCACTCATCTTCCTCCAGGACAGGGAACATCTGTACCCCTGGCTGCTCCTTATTGTGGCCAGAGAGACAAGTCAGCACCTGCCTGTGGTGGCGAGGAAGGTGCCTCCTCCGGGGGCGGAGCTGGGAGACACAGAGAAACGGACTCGGTGCCCTCATGGACCGAAAGGACTGCTGGGAGGATGCAGACCCTGACGGAGACCCCTGACGGGCCCTGGTATGAACTAGAATAAGAGCGAGCCACCAGAGAGGGCGGGGTTGAGAGCAAAGCTGATCAGTGAACACCTTCCCAGGGCGGCCAGAGAGGACCCAGGCCTCAGGTTTTTGTCTTTTGCCAAAGGGGCACCTCTTCCCCCTCCCAGGTGGAGAAGAGAATAAAAGGCTGGGGGTGGGGGGTGTAGATCAGTACATTTGGTGTCAGGAAATACAGGGTCCCGTATGCGGGGGGAAGGCAGGTCTCTGTGGAGAGTAGGGCATGGGGGCGGGGGCGGGGGGGGGGGTGGCGAGCAGCTGAGAGCGAGGGAGGCAGAAGCAGCCTGCCCAGTGAGGACCGAGATGGAGGCGCTACTCAGCGTGGTGGTCAGGCTGCAAGCATGGCTCGCGGTGTTGCGGTTGCTTTGTTTCGGTAGCGCTCTGTCATGGACGCAGCCTCAACCAGCAGCTCTAGGTTAGAGCTGGGTCTCACCAAGGTGCATGCAAGGACGTGCAGCAGGAGCCTTTATTCCCAAAGCGCTGGCTTTGAGGGTGCGTTAGAGTAGAAGTGGGGACGGCCCTTATCTAATGTTATGGCTGATAATGAAGAGAAACATCAAGATTCTGCTTTTTCATCACTTGCAAACTGCTTCGCAGATCATGGGCACAGGCATCATTCGCGGGAATCGCTGTGAGCTGACTTTGGGGTACATTCAAGCATAACTGCAGCCTGCGTTCGCAGCCCCTAGTGCCTGAGCAGCGATTAGAAGAATAATGAAATGAGTCATTTTCATATATTTATAGCACACATTCGTAATTCTCAATCTCTGAGACAGAGCAGCCTATACAAATGAATTTAAGTGCTTTTTCATTAGTATAAATAAGCGCTAAGTAGGGTGAGCAATGGCTGTAAATACTGCAGGCAAAGCACTTCCCGCAATCTTGCTCCTGAACGATGGTGGCAGTTGAAAGCTCATGTCGAATGAATGATGCAATCCACCCAAGTCAGACCTGTTTTCTCGGCACCGCGTGCAGCGCAGTGGGAAGGCAGGGTCTTAGGCCGGCGCTGCCCGCAGGCCCCCGGGTCTGCCCCAGGTAAGGTGGCTCCACACTCCACCCTCACCCTCGGCCAACGTGCTTCCGGGCCTTCCTCCTCTTCCCTGACTCCAAAGCCTTACCAGCGCCCGCAAGGCCCTCAGGCCCTGGTCACAGGACTCCCTCCTCCTGGTTCTGTTTCTAAGTCCCGGGAGCTCCTCCCTCAGGCAAGCCACGCTCTCCCAGCCTCTCCTGGCTGGGCTCCTGCTTGGCGCCCCGCCCGCCCGGGACCCTCCGCCCTCAAATGTCCTGGTGGTCCCTCTTCGGTGCATTTGGATCTCACGGTGGTAAAAGTCATCTCACAGGGGGACTGAAGCGCCGTCTCATTCAGTGGAAGTGCTGGAAAGATTAAGGAGAAAGGCAGGCGCTCACGGCTGACTCCCAGGCAGCCTGTCTCACCAGCGGCCTCCCCTTCGCTCTGGGTGGGGCCTGCTGTGCAAGCCAGGCCTTCCTCCCAGCATCTGCGGGCGCCGCTGGCTGCCCCGCTGTGAGTGGCCTCCAGCTCACCAAGTCCTTCCCATGGAGTGAGAGCCCTGCTTCAGCCCCTCCACGGCCCGCGCCTCGCTCGCTCCTCTTCCTGCTGTCTCATGCTCAGCGCCATCGGTCACAGCCACGCCGACAGCACCGTGGCCCCAGGGAATCACGAGGGGACACCCGGAGGCCCCTGAGGCATAGTGGCCCTGGACCACTCCCTCGGACTCCTGAGAGAAAGCCACACGCCATCTTCCTTCCAGCGCTGAGTCCCCCGGAGCCTTTGTTTAGCCCCCGAGTCACCGGCCTCAGGTCGCCTTCCCCCATGGCACTCGGTCCCTCCCTGACGTATGTTGTTTGTTTTGTTTGCTTATTGCAAGTTCTCCCACTAAAGGGCCGTGTCCCGGCATGAGGACCAGCCGGGTGGGTGGCTCCCAACCCCAGGACCGAGTGGGGGTCCATGAATGACTGAGTGGGTCGACCCCCTGCAGCTCTGCGCCAGACCTGCTCCCCTCCCACCTGCCTGTGAGCCAAGGTGAGTCCAGGGATTGAGTGAGCGCACCTCCCCGCCAGATGGAGAAGGAGACGGAGACGGAGCTCAGGGACTGGCTCTGGGGGGGTGTGCCCCTCTGCCAGCCGCCTTTGCACTAACAGCCACTTCAGAAAGGAGACGGTTGGCAAAGCGATAGGAACAGAGCCCTGCAAAGAGCTCCTGGCCCAGACGAAGCCCCTGCAGAGCCTGGGACAGCCATTACTACCCCGCTCCCTCCCACGGAGGGCCCGCCACCAGCAAGTCGTCTCCATCTCAGGGTGAGGGAAGGTGCCCGCTCCCATTTCGTTTGGAGGCCATAAAATAACCCCACTGCGTGGCTGCTCCCTGTGTTTGGCAGTTTTAAGATAAACAGGATGTTTCTGGGACGGTGGGGGGGCGGGTTGTCAGCAGCGAGTTTTCAGGGCTAACACAGCTCCTCTGGGCACGATGGCTAAGTGGGCTTAAGTGCCACTTTTTGCTTTTATAATTGATGGAACTGTTGATTAAATACACCTCTATTTCACCCCAAAGCCAGCCCGAGCTCCAGCTGATTCAAAGCAAACGTGAGCTCATGGACAAGACCTGCTAGGACATGGCTTCTAACCTCACCTTTTGACGGACCGACTGGAGCGGTTAACTGTTCACACACGAGAATTAATTGTCTAAAGAATCTTTCTGGTAGTCAAGGCTGGACTCCCAATTACTTCATTAGTCTGCGCCCTCCCACTGTTTCCACTTTGATGGTAAGTTCCTTGAAAGCCAAGTTTGGGTTCAGCATTTTCCTGGTTCCAATCCCAGGGATCAGCACCCGCTGGAGGCACACGCAGGCTCAGCAGACACCGAGTAAGTACTAGGCCTTGCAGTTAGCTTCCTGCCGCAATGCGTAAACCTTCCAGAAGCGCTCCACTCCATCCGTCCCGAGGTCACTAACTGTCCACAGACCACGCCCCCATCTGAACTGGGCGATTCTGAAGGAGCCTGCTGTGGCCACACTGGTCTCCCATCACCCAAGCCGAAAGCCGAAAATCTCACCAGAAATTGGAAGCGCTCCCCTGCCCCCAGCAGCAGCAGCGTTTCTTCTGAGGATGCTGACGAGCCCTCCCAGTGCCCGACCCCCTCCCAGTGCCCGACCCCAACAGCAGCGCTCTCATTGGCAGCGCTCTTGTCACAGGGCCCTCCGGAGCTCCGGGTGCGCTCCTTGAACGTCTCTAAGTCCCTTCCAGTGCCTTGGACAAGCAAGAAGCATCCTACAAGGTAGCCCAAGCCCAGAGTAGAACCCCAGTGTGCCCTGGCCTCCTTCTCTAATTTGGGGCGCCCTCTGACTGTGGTCCCTGTGGAGTCACCCAGGTGTCCGAAGGGGCCCGGGATCAGGTCTGCGGGTTTGTACCACGGCCCCATCTGGGACCGGATCCTGGAGGGTGCGGGCAGGTGGGCTGCTCTCTCGGCAGACAGGCATCTCTCTCCCAAATCTGCTGCCAGGACAGTGCTGCACCCCCACCTCGGGCACTCACGTGGGAACACAAGTTCAAGGATCTGAGCTACAATTGTTCAGCTCTGACCCCTGGGCTTACTGCAGACCCCTGGGCGTTAGCATCAGTCCTGGCCCTGAGTTCTCGGGCAGATACTGACCCTGGTCTCCAGACCCAGAGGCACCAAGGCCGCAGCATCTCTGCTGTGCCAGGCGACACTCAGAGGTGGTCCCCACCGTCCCTGATGGTGTCAAAGCAGCGGCTGCAGAATGACCAGGTTCCTTCCAATCAGTACCCTCCCTCTGCTCAAACCGACGCGCTACCATCCCGCTCCTGGGTCAGTCTTCAGCGATGCCGGACGGAGCGGCCGACGCTGCTGTGACAAGTGACCACAGACCTGGTGGCAAGAAACAACAGAAATATATGCTCTCATCGCTCCGGAGGCCAGACGTCCAACATCGGGCTCACTGGCCTGCGTCCAGGTGTCAGCGGGCCAGCTGCTGATGGAAACTCTAGGGAGGGTCTGTCCCTGATCCTCCCTGGGCCTGTGACTGCGTCACCGCCTCTGCCTCCGCAGGGCCTTCTCCTCACCGCACCACCAGTCAGGCCTCCTCTCCTCCTTCATCTGATGCGTCAGGGCCCAGCTGGGGGTTAGGGACCATCCTCATCTCAAGATCCAAAGCTCAGTCCCACCTGCAGTTTCACTTGCCACTGAAGGCGAATTCACACTCACAGGGTCCAGGGTCAAATGCTGGTCTCCGCAGGCCCTCACTCAGCCTGCTCCCCCGACAGGGCCGGCTGCCTGTGAGCATGAGTGACGCCGTCTGTCCCCAGCCCACTCTCCCCGCCGGTGGTGGTGGGACACAGAGGCCCGACGACCTGGGAGAGACCCGTCCTGAGAATGCCGTGAGCCCGCCCACAGCCTTCGAGAGACCACGCGGCTGGCAGATCGGCTGTCATGTGTGAAATTCTGAGGGCAGATGAAATGATCGTGCCCATCCTCCTCCGTGTCCTACGGTCTGCATGTGTGTCCCGCCTGCGGGGGGCCGTGCACAGCCGCTGTGCGCCCTGGGCAGGAGGGACCGCTGTGAAACCAGGGTGTCGGGGAAACGCACCGCTGAGAAGAAACGTGTTATTTCCATAACAACAGGCTTCACAGGTTCCTCTCTCCCCACTCCTTGCGGGAGATATGAGTCGGGAGGGCACATTAGACAACAAAGAACACAAGGCAAGGACTCCCCGACGTGAAGGAAGACATGGTGCCTGGACAACACTCTAAGGACCTCTTCTCTACTCATTCTCCTCAACCTCGTTAATAAATCACTTAAATCACTATACCTCACACAAGTGCATACACTTCCTTTAAGCCTAGAGCACCCGCTATTCCCGTTGTGAGACATTTTTAAATAAAATTACATAAATGAGGCTCACAAACATGTGCCTGCCCCCCTCCCCCGCCTCCCTGTCCTGGACGCGATACTGAGCTTCCTATAAATCGTATCTGTGAGAAGGAAAATGTGGCCAATGTGGAGATTTAGATACAGTGGGGCCTTGACTTACGAGTGTCCCGACTGACGAGTTTTTTGAGATACCAGCTGTCTCTCGCTGATTTTTTGCATTGAGTTGACAGAGTAATTTGAGTTAACGAGCTCCTTAATGAGCTCCTTAACGAGCTCGGTCTCGGAACGAATTAAACTCGTAAGTCAAGGCCCCACTGTACAAAATTCCTGCTCACCCACCTGGTCATCTGGCGAACTGTGCCAGCCGCTGCTGTCTGATTTGCATTTCTGTTAAGATGTGTGGACTGTTTGTAGGGACCAGAGTTTGTAACGTGTGTGCGTGGTTTATGGTCCCCTAAGCTCGTGAGGCTCCTCTCATTCCCCAGCATCACACACGCAGCAGGAATCATGCAAAGTTGGCGAATGAATTCATGGGGGGGTTCCTGCCCCGAAGTTGCAGAGGGAGCAATGCTCCCGCTCTGCAATCCAGATGCATGGCATTCAGAAAACGGGCTAAAATGGCAACTAACGGAACTGGCCCCACACCTGCTTCCTCACCCATCTCACCCCACCTCTGGCCACGACATTGGGCCAGAACTTGGAAATAACATCGTATTTGATTGCAAATATCATATTTGATTCTCCAATTGCAAACTTTAAATCTCTGGTCAAATTTTTCAAAGAAAATTTTGTTGTTGTTGTTTTTTAAAAAATTTCCAGTAGATTGGCTGCAAATTGCCCAGCAGTGGGCTTCAGCAGGGGCGACACCACTTCCTCAAGGGCGTTTCCAGATGTGTGGGAGCTTCTGGGTGGCACAGTGGGTGTGGAGAACGGTGGGCATCCAGGGGGCAGAGGCCTGCCAACCGCGACACAATCTAGTACAAGAAAGAAGATAATCCTGCAACCAAAAATTCTTTCAATGATTCAAGTTTTAAACCGAAATCCACATGCCACGTAAGTGTTAAATTTTTTAAAAATTTTTTTAAAATATATTTTTATTGCTTTCAGAAAGGCAGGAGAGGGAGAGAGGGATAGAAACATCAGTGATGAGAGAGCATTATTGATCGGCTGCCTCCTGTAGGCCCCATATGGGGGGATTGAGCCTGCAACCCTGTCATGTGCCCTTGACCAGGAATTGAATCATGACCTCCTGGTTCATAGGTCGATGCTCAACCACTGAGCCACACCGGTCAGGCAGTATTACATGTTTTTATATGATTTTAGCATACAATGACTTTTCCAAGATTGCAACTTCCCTGTCAGTTGAAGAAAGCATTTAGTTCATGTGGTTGGAAATTTTATGTAACCTGGTAACCATTCTGGAAAATTGCATAATCGCAGGAAAAGCGGCTGTGGTGTCTAGTGTCCAGCACGACGCACACGTTCCCAGTGGGTCTGTAGCTGCCACGTTCCCAGTAAATCTCCCCCAGAAGAGACGTCTGATGCCTTGACTATTATTTTAAAAAATCAAATCATATTTGTCGGTAGGTTCTTTATTTATGAACTTTCAAAGTAATGAAAAGCAAAGGCTTGAATCCAAGACTACTTTTTCCAACAAGGCTATCATTTAAAATTGAAGGTGAAATTAAAAGCTTTCCATACAAAAGAAGGTTAAAGGAGTATATTACTATGGAACCAGCAATGCAAGAAATGTTCAAGGGACTGCTTTAAGAAGAAGAAAAAGAGAGAGAGAGGATCACAGGCATAAAGAAAATTAAAAGGGCAATAAATAAATACCTATCAATAATAACCTTAAATGTAAATGGATTAAATGCTCCAGTCAAAAGACATAAAGTGACTGAAGGAATAAGAAAACATGACTCATATATATGCTGACTACAGGACTGAGAGTGAAGGGATGGAAAAATATATTCCATGAAAATGAAAAGGAAAAATAAGCTGGGGTAGCAATACTCATATCAGACAACATAGATTTAAAAACAAAGGCCATAACAAGAGACAAAGAAGGCGACTTCACAATGCTAAAGGGAATGATTCAACAAGAAAATATAACCCTTGTAAACATATATGCACCCACTATAGGAGCACCCAAGTACATAAAAAAACTCTTCATGGACTTTAAGGGAGAGATTGACAGCAATATAGTCATAGTAGGGGACTTCAACACACCACTGACATCACTGGATAGATCTTACAGACAAAAAATTAACAAGGAAACAGAGGCCTTAAATGGCACACTAGGTCAGATGGATCTAACCAAAATTTACAGAACATTTCACCCCAAAGAAACAGAATATATGTTCTCCCCTAGTGCACATGGAACATTCTCAAAGATAGACCACATGTTAAAGCACAAAACAAGTCTATACAAATTCTAGAAGACTGATATAATACTAAGCATTTCTCAGATCACAATGGCATGAAGTTAGAAACCAACTACAATAAAAAAACTAAAAAACATGGAGGCTAAATCACATGTTATTAAACAATGAGTCGATTACCAATGAGATCAAGCAAAGAAATTTAAAAATTTCTGAAAACAAATGGAAATGAAAAACAACCACCCAAAACCTATGGGAACATCAGAAGATCCTGAGCGGGAAGTTCATAGCACTACAGGCCTAACTCAAGAAACAGGAAAAAGCATTAATAAACTATCTAACCCTATAATGAAATGAATTAGAAAGGGAACAGCTAGGGAAACCCAGAGGAAGTAGAAGGAAGGAAATAATAAAGATCAGAATAGAAATAAATGACATAGAGACTTAAAAAACAACAACAACCCAGTATAAAAGATCAATGAATCCAAGATCTGGTTCTTTGAAAAGATAAACAAGATTGATGAGCCCTTAGCCAGACTCATCAAGAAACAGAGAGGACACAAATAATTAAAATCAGACATGAAAGAGGTGATATAACAACAGACACCACAGAAATACAAAAGATTTTAAGCAAATACTATGAACAACTATAGGCCAACAAACTAGACAACGTGGGCGAAATGCACAAATTCCTAGAAACATACCATCTTCCAAAACTCAATCAGGAAGAATCAGAAAACCTGAATAGGACAATAACAACTGATAAAATTAAAGCAGTAATTCAAAAACTCCCAGCAAACAAAAGTCCTGGACTGGATGGATTTATAGGAGAATTTTACCAAACATTTAAAGAAAAACTAACATCTATCCTCCTCAACCTATTCCAAAAAAATTTAAGATGAAGGAGCACTTCCAAGCTCTTTTTAGGAAGCCAGCATTATCCTAATTTGAAAACCAGATAAAGACACCACAAAGAAAGAAAATTACAGGCCAATATCCCTGATGAACACAGAGGCTAAAATCCTCAACAAAATATTAGCAAATCACAACCAGCAATGTATTTAAAAAAATCATACACCATGATCAAGTGGGTTTTATTCTGGGATGCAAGGCTGGTACAGTATTTGCAAATCAATAAACGTGATACATCACATAAACAAAATGAAAGATAAAAATCACATGATCATATCAATAGATGCAGAAAAAGCATTCGACAAAATCCAGCACAATTTTTTGATAAAAACTCTCAGCAAAGTGGGAATAGAGGGGTCGTACCTCAACATAAGAAAGGCCGTATATGACGAACCTACAGCCAACATCATACTCAATGGGCAAAAACTGAAAGAGTTTCCCTAAGAACAGGAACAAGACAAGGATATCTGCTTTCACCACCCTTATTCAACATAGTACTGGAAGTCCTAGCCACAGCAATCAGACAAGAAGAAGAGATAGAAGGCATCCAAATTGGAAAGGAGGCAGTACAATTGTCATTATTCACAGATGACATGATATTGTACTTAGAAAACACAAAGACTCCACCTGGAAACTACTAGACTGAATTTGGCAAGGTAGCAGGATACAAAATCAACATCCAGAAATTGATGGCATTTTTATACACCGATAATGAACTTTCAGAAAGAGAAACTAAAAAAAAATCCCATTTATTATTGCAACAACAACAACAACAAAATACCTAGGAATAAACTTAACCAAGGAGGTAAAAGACCTGTACTTGGAAAACTATAGGACATTGAAAAAAGAAATAGAAGATACAAACAATGGAAGAGTATACCATGTTCATAGATTGGAAGAATTAACATCATTAAAATGTCCATACTACCCAATGCAATCTATAGATTCAATGCAATCCCTATTAAAATACCAATTCATACTTCACAGAACTAGAACAAATACGCCGCAAATTTATATGGAACCATAAAAGACCTCAAATAGTTACAGCAATCCTGAGAAAGAAAAACAAAGCTGAAGGGATAACAAATATCAAACTATGCTACAAAGTCACTATAATCAAAACAGGCTGGGACTGGTACAAGAACAGGCATATAGACCAATGCAACAGAACAGAAACCCCAGGAATTGACCCACACCATTATGGTCAATTATTATTTGACAAAGGAGGCAAGAACATACATTGGAGTAAAGACAGTTTCTTCAACAAATGGTGTTGGGAAAACTGGATAGACATGTTGAAAAACATAAAACTAGACCACCAACTTACACCATACAAAGATTAAACTCAAAATGGATAAATGACTTAAATGTAAGCCATGAAACCATACAAATCCTAGAAGAATCCATAGGCAGTAAAATCTCAGACATCTCATGTAGCAGAATTTTTGCCGATACATCTCCTAGGGCCGTGGTCGGCAAACTGTGGCTCGCAAGCCACATGCGGCTCTTTGGCCCCTTGAGTGTGGCTTTTCCACAAAATACCACGTGCGGGCGCGCGTACAGTGCGATTGAAACTTCGTGGCCCATGCGCAGGAGTCGGTTTTCAGCCTGGGCGAGTCTATTTTGAGGAAGTACTGTTGATATTTGGCTCTGTTGACTAATGAGTTTGCCGACCACTGTCCTAGGGCAAGGGAATCAAAGGAAACAATATACAAATGGGACCACATCAAATTAAAAAGCTTCTGCACAGCAAAAGAAACCATCATCAAAATGAAAAGGGAGCCACTGTATGGGAGAATATATTCCCCAATGATATATCTGTTAAGGGGTTAATCTCCGAAATATATAAAATAGTCATACAACTCAACAAAAGGAAGACGAACAATCCAATTAAAAAATGGACAGAGGATCTGAACAGATGCTTCTCCAAAGAGGACATACAGAGGCCAAGTGACAGACAAAAAAATGCTCAAAGTCACTGGTCATCAGAGAGATGCAAATTAAAAGGACAATGAGGTGTCACCTCACAGCTATGAGAATGGCTACCATCAATAAATCAACAAACAAAAAATGCTGGTGAGGATGTGGAGAAAAGAGAACCCTAGTGCACAGACTGGTGCAGCCACTATGGAAAACACTATGGAGCTTCCTAAAAAATTAAATATGGAACTGCCATTTGACCCAGTGATCCCACTCCTGGGAATATATCCTAAAAACCCCAAAACACCAATCAGAAAGAATGTATGCACCCCTATGTTCATAGCAGCATTATTTACAATAGCCAAGATCTGGAAACAGCCCAAGTACCCATCAGTGGATGAATGGATAAAAAAGCTGTGGAGCATTTATACAATGAAATACTATGCAGTCGTAAAAAAGGAGGAATCTTGTACCCTTTAAGACAGCATGGAAGGACCTGGAGACTATTATGCCAAGTGAAATAAGCCAGTCAGAGAAAGACAAGTATCACATGATCTCATTTATTTGTGGAATCTAATGACCAGAATGAACTGACCAACAAAATAAGACCTGAATCATGGAGGCAAAGAACAGACTGATATACCTCCATGTGGAGGAGGGTAGGCAAGGAAAAATAAACCAAAAAACTTACATGCTTATATGCATAGCCCATGGACACGAGCAATAGGGTGGTGAAGACCTGGAGAGGGTGGACGGGGGTGGGAGGTAAAGGGGGGAAATGGGAGACATCTGTAATACTGTCAACAATATAATTTAAAAAACCAAATCGTGTTTGTCCGTAGGTTCTTTATTTATGAACTTTACTTTGGGATAAAACCAGGGTTTTGAGAACCATAGAATAGGGCATTAGATACAGCGCTCTCTGCAGAACTAGGGTGTAGGATAGAAAGATTGAGGGCACAAGGGTAGTTTGGGGTGCAATGGGAGAATGGGGTGCTCATGAATCAGCCAGCCTCAGCTGAACTGCTTTCCATCCCTTCGGTGTCATGTACCGCGAATATCCTAGGGGATGAGCAAAAGCGAATTCAGGCCTCACAGCACGGGGACAGTTGGGACCAAGCGGAGGACGGAGGACGTGGCCCAGCTTGTGCTCACTCACCGGGACCCGCCCAGGCGCTGGGTCCCAAGGCGTTCAGTCGGTGATGGACAGAACGGCACAGCTGTCAGGGAAAACTTTCACATCACTGCGTCCACCTGCACCATTTTAAGCACAAGCCAAACAGTGCATTGTGTTGGAGAAAGATCTCCAGACAAACAAACAGCCCCACGCGGGCCCCCGTGGAACACCCCTCAGAGAAGGCCCCGAGCGGGTGTGCACGCGGTGCTCCCCTGGCTGCGGGAGCCGGGGCGGAGCGCAGCAGGCACGGCGAACACTCCCTGCCGGAGTGGACGTAGGAGGGTGCCACCCTGGAACCCTGCTTCCCGGTCGGGCGGTCGCTGTTATGTTACTATCGGCAATTGCTTTTGTAGGCCTACAACCTACGTCTATTGGGCAGACTACCTTACGATAACAGCAAACACTTTAAATATATTTTTAGAAATTAAATGTGGAAGATGTTCGTGGGGAGTGGCATTAACCTTCCCCTGAAATCTGAATTGAAAAGCAGGTGGAGTGAGGCGGCCCCTGGGGTCTGCCTCAGGGACGGGCCTCCAGCGAGGAGAGAGCAGGAGCCGGCCTGGACCCCAGCTGTTTGCATGGAAAGATGACTTTGCAGCAAGTTATTATTCACAAATAAAAAGAATTAAGCAGAATCATGAATCGCTATCGTTAATTATTTTCTGGGATTAAGGAATCAGTTATAACCCTGTCCCCCTTTAATCCTGTTTTATTAATTTATATTCTTGGCAAACTCTTCTACTAAACAGATTTGAGCTCACGGTGGGGACACAGGGAAAGGATGAGAGATCCCTTGGGTCAAAGAGCAACATTTGCTTTGATTTGATAAAATAAATTAACGCGGGATTACAGGGCCATTGTCATAGAGCCCCCACTGCGGCCGCACCGCCTCCCCCTGGGGAGAACGGGGAGGGATTGTGCGACCTCACTCATCTCCTACCAAGTCAGGGCTTCGCAGCAGCTGCCCTGAAATAGTCAGGGATGTGCGTGCGGAGGTGCTGCTCTTTGTGACTGTCAGCATGCGCGCACACGTGTGCGTGTGTGCGTGTGTGCGTGTGTGTGTGTGCGTGTGCATGTGTGCGTGTGTGTGCACACACTGGCATATGGGGGGAAAATGAAGATGGTTTTCAATCTCAGAAAAGACCGCCAGGCCACCCGTGGTCTGTTCCCCATGACTTTCCTGGAACAAAGAGGAACAGAGTGTTTTCCCTGAGATGTTGCGAGCAAAGCCGTTTCTGAGGTGACTGTCCCTCGTCCGTGACTCCAGCGGTGAATGCCAGCGCCTGAGCAATCCGGGTGGCTGAGTCTTGGTCTCTCCGGAGGGAGCTCGGGGTCCCTGACGGAACTGGCCAGTGTGGCTGCCTCAGGGGCTCCCTAGGAGGCCGAAGGGCGTGCAGTCCGGTTTGGCTTTTACTGAGACACCTGCATTTTCCTGGTGTGTTCGCTGCGTCGGTTTAGATTTCAGTCTGATTTACCTCTGAGCTGCCTCTGCTCGGCCAAAGGTAGGTTGGAGCGCCGGCTTCCCAGACGGGAGGCCCTGCTCCCCGGCTCCCACTGCTCTAACAGGCTCCCCTCGCGCCTCTGTCTGCGTTTCACCTGCACCAAGTGCAGGGACACGGCACACTCTTCCCCAGGCAGAAAGGCAAACGCGGTACTCCTTTTATGAAATATATTCCTGGGTTTACAAATCCAGGTTTTAAAAAATTGAATCTTTTAAAATAAATACTGATAAGTAATTTTAGAATATTTTTGTGTGTGAAAAATCAGCTTTAATTTTTTGTGGCTTAGAAAGTCCATTTTATAATAATTGGTTTTGTTTTTTTAAAAATATGAAATATTGAAATCTATCAGCTTTAATTTTTTGTGGCTTAGAAAGTCCATTTTATAATAATTGGTTTTGTTTTTTAAAAAATATGAAATATTGAAATCTAGATTCTCTTTCCACTTCTGTCCCTTGTGACCAGATGGCCATGGTGTTTGGGCCTTTGGGCCGCTGAAGAGGATGGAGCCCGCCACCCCCAGGTGAGGTCAGATGGAGAAGCCTCTGAGGGACCTTGCCGGCCAAGAAACTCTCACTGCCGCTGTCCACCGTCTGGGCACGGCTGGGAGAATTTGGCAAAGTTGGGTTTGAACACACTCTCTTTCCTCGACCAGTTGGTGAATTTGAGCAATAATAGAGAAACCTCTAGAACGTGGATTTTCTAGGTTAAAAGAAATATAATCATATATGAGCCCTAGAGCTTGCAGGGACCAGCTGAACGCAGGATGTACGTTGCCCAGCTCGGCTGGGGGTGCCTGGAAGACACTTGGCAAACAGGCTCCGCACCTCCAGCCTCCGTCCTGCGGGGCAGCCGCTGCTCTGGCAGCAGCCTCCTTCGCCCTGGACCGAGCCGGGAAGTGCGCGGCCACGAAGGCCGAGGCCGGGCTTCCTCACCTTTCGTGTCCCGTGAAGTGAAGCCCGTGGGGAATGATCCTGTCTGTGAGGCCACGCCGGCTGGGAGGATGCGGTCAGTTCTCCGCCTCGCTGGCCTGTGCACCGGGCTCCGTGGACGCCCGGCCAGGACTCCGCACAGCGGCCTGGGGACGGGTGGAGGCGGCTTCCATCAGCACCTTCAAGGGCTCCGCAACTTGGAACAGGAGGCCGCGGGTTTAACAAAAGCACCCTCACTGCCCGCCCACAGCCAGTGCTGCCCCGGGGCCAGAGACAGGAATTCCTTAACAGGAGAGGAGCCCTCGGAACAAAACACTGGCTAACGAATGGAGGGGCACCAGCCGCTCTTCCTCGGTCCATGTGTACATGGCGCTGTTTCATCACGTGTGGGGCAACTCGGGGAGCCCTGGCCCACCAGGCGTTTCCCGGTCTCCTGGGCGCAGATGACGTCACTGAGAGGCCCCGCCCCTCTTGTCTCGGCCTGACATTGAGGATAGCGGGACTCTGAGGGCCAACCTTGAACCCACCCACCGGCACCAAGCGAGCAACCTGCTGGGTGAGGACTGAGGCTCCCGTCCTGAAGCCACGGCTGTGGGGAGCCACTGGAGACTCAGGCTGCTCTGGGAAAACGAGCTGTTTCACTTTATGAAATTCATATACGGGCTGTTCAAAGTTATTTGATATTAAAAAAGGGAGAGGGAAACTCCACTGGGAGTCACAGAGTGGCAATAACATTTAAATAAATTACTGAGCCTGACATTCAAATAGTTTATTTTTCAATGCCCACCCGTCTTCACGGTAATTCGCAGCCATGCCCACAATGCCTCGGTGTTGGCACCTCGCAAACGCTGCCCGCCTTGCCTCCCTCTGACCAGGGCTCGAGCCTGAGGACAGAGGACAGCCTGCACAGGGGACGGCCTCGGCCAGGCGCCTCCGCGCTGACTCGCAGGGAGCTCTTCTCCATCGGCCAGTGACGGACAACATGTGAGAAACACCGTCCTTGGTGAGGGCTCTGGAATGATAACATGATGGAATTTGATGAAATACAAAAATTCCCATGAAATGACGGGACACAGAAAATGAACTTAATAAGGACATTTTCTGTAACTTCATAGCTTAGATTTGCAAACTACTATTGGGGGCTGTTTCTTTTGTATTTTTATTCTTTTTGAAGGAGGTTCTTTTTAAACAAACTGTACGTATTGCTAGAACCTGTGTCAATGGTACATTTTTTAGGCACAAAAAACTAGCATTTTCTAAAAAACGCTAAAAAACTATGATTTGTCCATATAACAAATCATTTAAAAATCATCTAAGTACCCGCCTGTCACTAATGCAATACAGAGGAAGAGATGAACAAGTTGAAACTATTGAGTTCTGTGTCTCCTGAAAGCAAGCACCAGCCACTTCATCGAATCCTTGTCCCAATTCCTCTTCAGAAGCGTAGTTAGCTGTCTCTCTCACTCACTTTCTATTTGCAAGAACCAACGTCTTTCAGTTTTGATTGAGCTCTCGGAGCCTCACAAGACAGGGCACCGGAGTCCGGGAAGCTCATGGGGAGGAGGGCCCCTGGCAGCCAGGACGCCTCTGTGGCCGCTGGGTAGCACACGCGTGCACTGTGTTAGCTCCGACCCTGGAGACTAAACTACAGCAGCGAGTCTGTGTCAGGCACAGGCCCACGTAAGCGTGACCAGGTTTGGACCTAACAAGTTAGCACGGTCTCCACAAGAGAGATCCGACTGCAGCAAATGTGGGGACCACGCAGAGACGTGTCCGGAGCGGTGAGCTGCGAGAGGCATCGGAAGGTCAGATTGATGGGACTGGCTCAGAGATGAGATTTCTAAGGCAGCTTGATGGATACTCCACTATCAAGGTGTAGTTTTAATCATCACCTCATTACTTTACTTCTGATGGCCGGACTCACCTTGCAAGAAGCGTTCGGTTGTGTTTCAGAACTAATACTGGCCTTCAGGGCCCGGGGGAAAGGGACCACGTCGCGGAAAAGAGGGAGACCCAGGGAGAGAGAGAGGCCAGAATATGTGAGTGAAGACGTTCGGCAAAGTGTACTTGGGGGTAGAGCGGGTGGAGGGTTAGACGCTTAATCCAGCTTCTGCTGGTGTCTCTGTAGGACCAGGGGGAAGCCATCCCCCGCCAATAAGTGTGTCATGGGGAGAAATGAGGATTTAAACTTAATAGCAAATAGATCCAGCGAGGCAGCTTTGCAGAGCTGTGGGGAGTTTGGTTCTTAGCCCAGAGAGAGCTTAATTGAGTCAATAATGAAATCATCAAGATGCGAGCAGGAAGTGCCTCCCCGTGCCGTCTGTGCCCTGGATTGTGAGGCCTTGTTCTCTTCAAGCACAGTCCACAGTGACAGCAGAATCTCCACGCATGGGAAGCATGGCTCGCGCACAGAACTGTGTCGGACCGCCTCACTCATATCCCTTGCTTTCTGGAGGGAAAAATAAAAACAAGGAAACAGAAATAGTGAAGAGATGGAGGCACGTGAGCCCCAAATATAAATTGGAAGGCATGTTTAAATAGCTTTTCTCTAAATGCCTTTCAGTTAAAAAGACTGCCCTTTACATGACCTTTTGCCCCCCAATTCCACAGCAGCGATGACCAATTCTCTAGCATATTTTAGCGCTTTACCAGCATGTATTTTTAACCTCATTATGCTCCAGACAGGAATGTAAATGCATTTGCCACACAAAGCTAAGGCTGAGGGTAATTCTGAGTTATCCCACCTCCTCCTGGTGGAGGCCCTGAGCACAAACCTCATGGTGATTCTCTAGGGGGTCACAGAGAAATTCCCCTGTAAAATAGAGACACTACCACCCTAGCCCTGAGGACAGACTGTGGCAGTGTTGTTTTTAGTAATACAGGACTGACCTTCAAAAACATTCATTTCTCCATACGTGCACTCACACCCCCACACTGAGGACCGCTCGGTGGGTCATTGTCGGGATAAACACTGCCAGTCCCTGCCATCGAGAGGGCGAATATAACCTCTTCCTCTCTTCAGAAATAAGTTTCTAAATAAAAAACAGGGAAACCAAGGATTACATGGAAAATTATATCAGCAGACTAGAAAATAAGCATATTTGCATATTTGCAAGTTGCAAAGAGAGTAAATTTTAAAAGTTCTCATCATAAGAAAATGATTTTGTAGCTGTGGATGGTGATGGGTGGCCCCTAGATTTATTCTCAATTGTAATTACCTCCCCAATAAAACGAAGGCCGTCGTCATCACCCTGGGAGTCCGCTACCATCACTGCCCTGATTTCTTTCTCCCAGCCCACTTCCGCCTGTTCCATGACTTAACGCAAATGAAAGTATGAAGTGTGTCCTTCGGTGCCTGGCTTCATCACTCCCCGGGGTGAGTTTGCGACTCATTCATGCCATTGTGTTTCCAAAGTTCAAGTCTTAACCGCTGGGTGACATTCCATTGTAGAAAGACACCAAGATTCGTTCAACAGCCAGCAGTTGGTGGATATATATGTTGCTTCACTTTTTACTATAATGGATAAATCTGATATGAAAGTTTGTACTTAAGCCTCTTTGTGTACATATATTCCTTTAGGCAATAAAGCTTATGTGTCTTAGACTAAATGTATGTTCAACTGTATAAGAAAATGCCAAAGAGTTTCCAAAGGGAAAGCTATTCAAAAATTCCATCAACAGTATGTGAGGTTCCAGTTGTTCTGCCTCCTTGCCAACATTTGGATTTGTCAATCTTTCCAATTTTTGTCATTTTAATGAGTGTGAAATTATACCCCATTAAAGTTTTAATTTGCGTTTTCTTTGTGAATAACTACAGGCCCAGTGCATGAAAATTCATGCACTGGAGGGGGTGTCCCTTAGCCTGGCCTGCCCCCTCTCACAGTCCAGGAACCCTCAGGGTCGGGAGGCAACCCGGTGATCAGGGGAAGGCGATGCCCCCATCACACCTCTGCTGCAGCCACTGCCGGCAGTGCAAGCCTCGGCTAGCCCTGGATACCTGAGCCTCGGGAGGCCCTGGTTACCTGAGCCTCGGGCAGCCCTGGGCAGCTGGGCAGCTGACATCCGAGGCTTGCCTGTGCCTCGGGCAGCCCTGGGTGGCTGGGGGGCTGAAGGCGGGTCTGGCCGCACTGCATGCCTGCTGCCCACCCTCCCCCCCTTGGCAGGGCTGAAAGGACTGGGGGACTCTGGCAGGGCTGAGGGGACTGGACACCACCATCTTTGTGATTGAGTGACGGTCAATTTTCATATTCCCTCTTTATTAGATAGGATGATGTTGAGGACCCACTCACGGTGCTTATTGGCCATACCTCTGTCCACTTTCGTTACATCCATGTTCAAGATTTTTCCTAACCTTTAATAGGTTGTCTGTCTTGTTTGTCTTCTTATTGTTGAGTTGTAGGAATTTTTATATATTCTAGATATGTGCCCATTGCCACATACATCTATTGCACATATTTTTCCCAGTCTGTGGCTTGCTTATTCATTTTCTTAATTATGTCCTTTGATGAACAGAATTTTTTAATTTTGGTAAATTCCAATTTATGTGTTTTTTGTTGTTGTGGCTTTTAAAAAGATATATTTTATTGATTTTTTACAGAGAGGAAGGGAGAGGGATAGAGAGTTAGAAACATCAATGAGAGAGAAACATCAATCAGCTGCCTCCTGCACACTCCCTACTGGGGATGTGCCCACAACCAAGGTACATGCCCTTGACCGGAACGAACCTGGGACCCTTGAGTCTGCAGGCTGATGCTCTATCCCCTGAGCCAAACCGGTTAGGGCATGTTGTCGTGGCTTTTGATTTTTATGTCCTGTCTAAGAAATCTTTGTCTGGTTCAAGGTTGCAAATACATTTACTTATGTTTTCTTCTTAGAGTTTTATATGATCCATCTAAAATTAATTTTTGTGTATGGTGTGAGGTAGGGGGTTAAGGTTAAAGGAAAAGAAATTATGCAATCTTTAGATAATAGAAAATAAGCACATTTAATTCATCATAATTGATCAGTTTTCAGGGGTATAGGTATGAGCAGACTGTGGCTTCTTCTTCCAACAGAGTGAGAACAAGAGGTTGGAGCTCACAAAGCATTTGGAAAGCTTCCAGCATACAGGGAACTGCATCGTTGAATCAGTAAACTTAGAACACGAGGAATGCACTGGTGGTATAAGACTTCAACCGATGTACAGTTAGGGGTTCAGCTAGCATTTCAAAAGTGACCAATTAGTGTCCAGGAATTCTTGAGAAGTAGATAGGAAAATAGATTGCTAGACTTTAATTTTTGCTCAGGAAACACCTTTCCTCCAATACTGATATGAGCCATGAACCAGAAGATGCTCACAGATTTGGATACGTAACCAGAGAAAAGCAACACGAGCCGAGGGCTCAGTATCTTGGAGGGAAATACAGACACAATGTGTGTGTTTACCTAACAACCCTCTAGATCAGCGGTTCTCAACCTGTGGGTCGCGACCCCTTTGGGGGTCCAACGACCCTTTCACAGGGGTCGCCTAAGACCATCGGAAAACACATATATAATTACATATTGTTTTTGTGATTAATCACTATGCTTTAATTATGTTCAATTTGTAACAATGAAATTGGGGGTCACCACAACATGAGGAACTGTACTAAAGGGTCGCGGCATTAGGAAGGTTGAGAACCACTGCTCTAGATGAATTTCTTTAGAAACCAAGAGCTATTTGTGGGTGTATGTTGACAGTTAATATCTTAATCAGCCCCAGGCTACAAAAGCAGATGTGCAGACCACCCTGATTTTGTTCTGAAACACATTTGGGGCTATAATCTGCTCAGTCTATGGGACTCTGTCATCATGCTTATTGTCCCTGCATGTCAGTCCCAGCTTTATCACCACCAAATAGCCTGGGTTTCTCTTTCTTCATTTTCTTAAGCCAAAACATCGCCAAAGAAGTTAATAGAAGTTCCTCCAGTCTGCAAAGCCAGCTTCATGAAATTTAGAACCACACAAAAGAAGAATGGGAGGATCCAAGAAGTTTCCCAAAAGAGGTTCTTTTAATTGTTATTAGTGGGATACAGTTGAACCTCAAACTTAATTCATTCCAGAAGGCTGTTGGAGAAGTGATTTGTTTGAAAACTGAATCGTTTATCCCCATTAGAAATAATGTAAATTAAATTAATTCGTTGCAGACCCCCCAAATGACTCTCTGTTTTAAACTTTCTCATATACAGGACATGTCTAAAGGACTGTTTAATCTGCAAACAAACATTTCTTGTCTTACATTTATCGAATCACCCCCTCCTCGCCTTACCATAAAGGAATCGCTGTCAGCCTGGTCCAGGGGTGTTGTTAAGGTCAGTATGTGGCCTCTTCGCTTTTTCACATATCACTGCCTCTGAAAAGCCCATCAACAACAGTTTTCCTACCTCTTCAATTGCCTGTGATCATTGTTTATTTCACAACTGTAGCAACATTAGCACTCTTGATGGCCTCTTTATGTTTTAAAATTGTGCTAATCATCCATTTCACCAGCAACAAAAGCAAAAAACAAAACAAAACAAAGAAAACCAGGAAAATATTCACAGCACAGTTTCCTGAGATGTTGACTAGGCAGGTTTAGTCCTAAACTGACTCTGCTGGCACATTCTCTCCTTTGTTTTGGCCTGAGAGGTGCTTTTTGTCATGCTGATGTACCAGGTTGTCAGGTCTAGAACTGAGGTTTTGTTAGACAACCTTTCTACAACTGAGACATTTTTCCTGTGAGCAAATTGGTTGAGAACAGAATTGTCTGAGATGGGAGACATTCAAGAACCAAGGCTTGCCTGTATTCGTGCTTCAAAAATGTTGAAGTCTCTCTTAAACACAGTGAGGTGGGTCTTTACTTTCGAATGCCTGACACATCAACATGACAGTATGTGTTGTGAGCACAGCACGCAGTTTCTCAAATATGTTTGGCCACAGAGCCACGGGTGGACTTCTGGAATAGCACCCGCTCACATTGTCTGGAGCAGGGGCCTCAGGAACACAGTTTGAGAAATGCTGATCTAGTCTAGACCAACATTTAATATGATCCACGAGCCACCAGCTCTTGCAGCCACTAATTCCCACAGAGATTTTAATGTTTTCTAATATATTTTTCAGCCACAAGAAATGTATGGTTTCCCCCTGAAACTGGCGGCCTCCACTGGCCTGCAGCCCATCTCTGCCCCCACCCACGGCCTGCCCAGCGCGCCTGGAGTCACACTGTCACCCATTCCTTCCCCCTTGAACCTGCTGGAAGAGTTAGTATGTAAATTTCAACCTATTTTTAAGGGTTATTTTCACTCAAGTGAAATCTATCAAGGAAGGAAGGTTATTTTTACAGCATACAGCCACTGCTGATCACCATGGCAACCAGCCCGGTGCAATGCAATAAAGCATCCCCATGTTATCGTAAACACAAGAGGGAAACACTGAAACCTAGAGGAAGACAATCACTGTCTGGCAAGGAACCACCCAGGACGTGATGGCTGTGATGTCGTGCGACTCCGCGCAGCGACCTTCCCACATTGGGCTCTGCTGGTGGGAGCAAAGGTTAGGCTCAGATCCTGGGCAGTTTTCATGGCTCAAGGACAAGACTACACACAAGATGTTAAACCAACATAAACTTTTTTTTCCCTTTTCTCATTTCTTAATGATAGATCCTCCCTTCCCCCAACTGGTAGGCGGAGTATGACGTAACCTGTAGCCCGGAAATACCTGAGTGACTAACCATGTACCTTATATGGACTAGACATTGGACCACCAATCCACACCTGCCAAATACCCTAAGCCCTTGTCCTATGTGGACAATGCGGTAAGCCACCAATCAGTGTGCGCCGAGTACACTAAGCCCCCACCTCTTCCCATTCCGCCCCTCAAAAGGCTGCCCACCCCTGCAGGTGCTGCTGTCCTCCCCTTGCAAGACAGCCCGGCAGGTCCTTCTTCTCTAATAAAGCCTGTAGTCCTGGTTTTCGGCCTCTGTCTGATTTTTAATTTTTGGTGCTGAAACTCAGGAGAGGTGAACGGGAGGGTGGACGATCCTCGAACCTAGGCCCGAGCTTCTGACTCCTGCTCTGGCTCTGCTCAGTGGTATGGTTCTGAGTTGATTGGCCTGCTCCAGACACCTCTCAAACCCTGCAGCACCAGGACACGTGGGGATCTGGTCGCTTCCCTTCCACCGGTAGGCTTCAGAGACTTTCCCAACACTCTCTCTCTTTTTTTCTCTTGCTCCCTGTGACCTGGAGAGGCATTAGGGCCTACAGAGTTTCCTGTCTACTCGGCTACACGTTCTACTTGGCTACACGTTCTACTCGGCTACACGTTCTCTTCTACTCCACAGGAAAGGTCTCAGGGTGACTACCTTTGAACTTTTTCTTGTCTCTCTCGCTACAGGTTGGCTGAGGGAACAGGAGGACGCTCCTTGTTCCTTCCCCAGCTTCCAATCACCCTTCCCTCCGGTCATAGGGACCTCTCAGTTCAAACCCCCTTGAAACACACCCTTAGGGAGTCTCCTCACCAATTTTTTGACCCTTGGTCTTTCTGGCTACATCAAACCAAAGAAGCTCTACCTGTCCACAATATAAACTCGACGATGGCTCCCAGTGGCCAGAAAATGGCACTTTCGATTCCAATATCCTCCAAGACCTAGATAATTTTTGCCACGGGACAGGGAAAGCTTTCACAATCCCTACGAACAGGCTTTCTTCCCGCCACCCCCAACCTCTGCTCTCACCCCTCACTTTACTCCTCATGTTCCACCCATCAGATCCTCCTGGAAAAGTCCTCTTCACCCCCTCAAACTTAGTCCTCAGCCCCTTTCTCTGTCTTCTGACTCTTTCAACTCAACCGATCATTCATCTCCACCTCTCCAGCTCTCGCCGCCCCCCTTACAGCCCTGCCATAGAATCCGCACCCCACACTCTACCCTCTGAGAACTCTAACCGCCCGCCTTCCCCTATGCGCTCTCTGCAGAATCTCCACCCCCGTGACCACCAGCAACCGAATTCACAGGTGGCTGGCCAGTTCCCTTTGTGCGAGGTTGCAGGGGGAGGGTATTATCCAGGTAGCCATTCCCTTCTGACCCTCTGATCTTCTCAAATCAAAAATCACCTCGCTCTTCTCTTCAGA
>NW_005872050.1:62228-67398 GCF_000147115.1 Myotis lucifugus
CCAAAGCGGCTAAGAGGCCCTGGGAACCGGCTTGCAGGGGCCTATTCCCCCCCTTCCCCCCCCGCCCCGCATTTTCTCCAGCCCTCATATACCCTATACATAATTTTCCCAAAGTCTTTATTAACTTAAAGACTTTGAAACATTGCTGGGTTAAATGATAAACATCTAAATATTTTAAAATAGCATACAATACTGAAACATTGATTGCTAGACATGTTTTAATTTGCATGCTCTTAGTATGTATACTTTCATGAAAGTAAGAGAAATACTTAATGGAAGGTCTGAGGCATGGTTATACATTTTTGAAGGACATAGAAAGAAGGTTTGAAGGCTAATTTGAAAGTGTGAAATTTGTGAAGGTTGTGTATGTGATGAGAAGGAAAAGAGAAATGTTGAAAGAAAGAAAGAAGTTCTAAATTAACTATTTACAAGAATTGTAAAAGGGCCATTTTACTCTGAGCAAGAAAGTGAGGTTTCAGTCTCCAAGCCTGGCAGGATAAGGTTGCTGAATACTTCTTAAGCTAAACCAGAATATTCAGAAAAACAGCAAGAATTAAGGTTCAGTAAATATAAGAAGTTAAGCCAGCAGTGTCTGACTTCTTATCCAACCATCCAGGTCCCCGGCTTCCACTGCTCCTTTCCTTCCTATTCTCTTTTCCCTTGGATACAGCCCATTCTAACATTCCCTCCCAGTTTCACTGCAATACCTACCTCTCTCAGGCTCACCAAATGCCTCCCACCATCCCCGAAGAAGACTCAGCGGCACCCTCTCAGGCCTGCGTGGCACCCGTGCCCTGTGTACACGTCCAGCTCATACACGAACATGACTGGTGTTCTCTACCCCAGAATTTACTCCTAAGTTCTAGGGACAGAAGTCAGGCGTGTGCTCTTCATTCCGATCCGAGCTCCCACAGACTGGCCACTCACCTGGAATCCTAATTGCAGTTCTCAGCCCTTTGCCTGCTGTGTCCGCCCTCGCCTCCCATTCTGGCACATCCAACAGAGTCTGTTCCGTGTAACCGCGTGATTACACATGGCAGAGACTTGCCGATGAATGGGGTGCCCTCCCCGGGAGCCCATGAAGACCCTACAGGATCATGTATATTCAGGACTTGGGAGGCTGTAGAGCGCCATCCAAGTGGCATTGTTCACCCACCGCGCCCCGTGCCCCGCGTCCCGCGCCCCACGCCCCACGCCCGCTTCTCAGCCCCCCTCCCTTTTGCGCAGGTGTGAGCGCAGGCTGTGCCTTCAGGGACTGGCCGTGACTCTCGGGGAAACGCCTGTGCATGGGCAGCAGGAAGGCAGGCCGCCGCCGGCTCTCTGGGCGCAGGGCGCTTTGTCACCCAATTGCCATCAGCGGCCATACAGCTTCTTTCCTGGGAGGTGGCAGAGGAGGCTCCATTCGCACAAGCAGGGTCCTGAGCAGCGAGGGGAGAGGAGGCGCGGCCGCAGCAATAGACCCCGGAGCGGACTTGCTAAGACAGTTGGCCTGAGGCTGGGCTCAGTGCTCTCCCCTCTGTCCTCCCAACTGGGGGTGTGTGTCCAGGACACGGAACCCGCCAGGTCGGCGAGGTCTCACCTGGGGGATAGGTGACCACATCCAACGGCAGGCGACTAAGGCATGAGATGATGAAGTGGCCGCTGCTCTTCCATGGTGGGGCCTCACCTCTTCTTCGGAGAACGGACAGTGTGTCTGGGAAGCATGCATGCTCCTTAGCACCCAGTAAAATTGGGGATAATTTTACAGTTGAGAGACCTACACATCTATCGTGATTCCCTGGGTCTGAGTTTAAATTATTGAAATCCCAGTCTTGTGACTGGTGTAACCCGGTTTACCAGCTCACCGGCTGCACGGCGTCAGTCCTGCCTCCCTCCCGCACTGGCCAGGACATGGTCAACCTGCTGTGGGGGAAGTTCAAGGTCAGACTGAGAGGTTCCAGTGAACAGTTGCTGCTGAAGACCCAGGGGAAGCTCCGCGGGACGCCTGCAGAGCTCCGTCTGCGGCACCAGGATGCCCGCTCCTAGCACTTACCGCGAGGGCGTCTCTCTTTTCTGGTTGAATGTCCACATTGTGTCGCTTTCCCACATCCCACGCATATTCCTGGCACATTGGGGTGGAGGGACAGCCATCACCCTTGATGTGTGGCTTTTAGATAAGACCTTAACATCTATGTAGTTATTAAGAAGTTAACATAAATACGTGTGCAGTTTCTACAGCTGACGTGGAAGCACGTGAAGACTGGATGGAGCACAGCTCACTGGTTCTGTTGCCACGCTCTTCATGTTACAAGTGCTCAACATGCATGCTAATTGAGTCAAAAGTTTTTGTGGTCACATGTTATGTTTGGACAGTCTAAGCCAGGGTCCATCAAACTACTGCCCGGTCCAATGCAGCCACCCATGTGTCTGTAAGTGCCCTTGGAAAGACATCCCTGCTCATTAGTTTACATGCTGCTAGGACTACACTAGGGCCACACAAAGGCCACACTAGGACTACGCTAGGACCACACTAGGGCTATAGTAGGGCCATGCTAGGGTCACGCTAGGACCACACTAGGGCCATAACAGGGCCACACTAGGAGCACTCTAGGTCCACGCTAGGACCACACTAGGGCCACACTAGGGCCATAACAAGGTCACACTAGGACAGGGGTGGGCAAACTTTTTGACTCGAGGGCCACAATGGGTTCTTAAACTGGACCTGAGGGCCGGAACAAAAGCATGGATGGAGTGTTTGTGTGAACTAATATAAATTCAAAGTAAACATCATTACATAAAAGGGTACGGTCTTTTTTTTTTTTTAGTTTTATTCATTTCAAATGGGCCGGATTCGGCCCGCGGGCCGTAGTTTGCCCACGGCTGCACTAGGACCACACTAGGACCACACTAGGACCACACTAGGGCCACACTAGGGCCACACTCGCTCCCTAGCTATACACCTAAGCAGTTGTGACAGGGGCTGTCTGCCCTGCAGGACTGAAAGAGTCACTGGCTGGTCTTTGACAGAAAAAGTTTGCTGAGTGCGGTGGATAGAGAGAGAGTGTCATCATATAAAAGAGTAGTTATTCCTTTGAAGACTCCCAGCCTCGTGGAGTGGGACCCATGGGAAGGCAGTCGGGTTGATGAAAAAGTGCCCTAACTTTATTCATTAGTAGCCGTGACCCTCCTCAGCGCCCGCAACTGCCTCGCGCTGCAGACAGCAGTGCCCGCACGCCGCCTCCCACTGGCGGGAGCCCGAGAGTAGGCAGCTGCAGAGACCATGCCAGAGCCCTAAGGCCATGAGGAGAGCACAGGGCAGTGGCCTGGCCAACGTCCAGCAGGACCCTGACCCAGTGCCTCTGAAAGCAGGCGTGTTCTGGGGGCTCCCCTGGAAAGTCTGAAACTTGAGATCAACTTTAATATTTACTTAATCTGATACGCGCCAAATGTCGCCACTCAGCTTGTAATATGAACAAGATATCTTGCATTATTTTTTCAGACTAAGCCTTTGAAATTGTTTCTTTTCCCCTCACACCTGCCGCCCACTCGAAATGAGAGCAAGTCCCGAGGCCACCGCGCTGACCGCTGCTGTGGGAGCGAGTGCGCCCACGCCGGCTGGAGAGGCCGCCCGAGCAGTTCATGAGAAAGGGCGGCCAGGCGCTGAGCAGGGGGTGTGGCAGGATGGAGGCAAACCTGGGGCTCGAGGAGGCGGGCGCCTGCGTGTCCAGGGGAGATGAAGCACTCGAGGCCCGGGGGGGGGGGGCTCGGGTCGCACCCGGGCTGTCGGGGTCTGATGGGAGCCATGGGGGCTTGGGTCGCACCCGGGCTGTCGGGGTCTGACGGGAGCCACGGAGGCTCGGAGCAGGAGCGTGCCCTCCCCCGGTTGCTCTTTAAAAGCCACTCCAGCTGCTACGTCTCCCCTGCATCTCCTGGGACAAGGACACGCCGAGGGCTGCTTTGGTGGCCCAGGTACAAGGAAATAGTGACTTGGGTAGTGTGCCATGTTCTATGGGTTTCAGAACTCAAACACACCCCCGGCGTCACTGGCGAGTGTGTGTAAAGCGATCAGCACCCTGCCTGCGGATGGCGCTCGGTAATTTTGCCTGTAACTAAGACCTACACTGTCCCTAAGATCTACACCTGTTACTAAGACCTACACCTGTTACTAAGATCTACACCTGTTACTAAGATCTACAGTTACTAAGATCTACACCTGTTATAAGATCTACACTGTTACTAAGATCTACACTGTTACTAAGATCTACACCTGTAGGGCCTGCCCGCCCTGCGCAGTGCTGGGACCGCCACTTAACTGCTGCTCCCGCTGTGGCGGGGAATCTGGCTGCTCGATTTTGGCGAGAAAGAGACTGAACAACTTCTTCAACTTGTAAGGAGCGGTTGGGGGTCCCACACAAAGTGCTGGTGGCCTGGGTGTGGTCAGGACCGGCAGGCACACGGGGACGCTCCGGATTGGAGTGGCTCGGTCAGCGCCAGAGCGCCCTGGGGGTGCCGGCCTCTCCACCACCTCTGCTACCTGCGCTGCCCACCCGGACGTGGTCTGGGCATCACTAACACCCGCCCTGAGGACTGCGGCAGTGCTCCAGACAGCGACTCGAGCCGTGTAGTTCTCCGTGGGGAATTTCTCTGAGAGCGAAGCCAAGCGCTTGGGCGGTAGCAGTGGAACTGACCTGTATGGAGAGAGACTGGTCATTTCAAAGTCAACACCGTGGTGTCTCCAGAGCCGGGTCACTCTCGGGACTAGAAACGCAGCGACTCCTGTGGGCTGCTTCACCTCAGCGCCACCCTGAGGGGCACCTGCCTGCCCCTGCGAGGGCAGTCAGACGGAAGGTGTGCTCCCCACGCTGCCTGCCGCCTCTGCCATCTGGGGCCGCCGGAGGGGGATGGAGCAGCTGGGGCAGGGGATGCCGGGAACGGGGCCAGGAGCTTGGGGTCCGTGCGGTCCAGGCCCGGGGACCGGCGCCAGCGTCCACCAGCAGCTCTTGCAGTGAACATGAGAATGGACTACATTCATTTCACTAAACATGCATTAACCATGTGTGAGGCACATGCTGGATGATAAATAACACACGTCCCCACTTAAGGAATTCCTGTTTGGAAGGAGGGAAGAAGTGTGAGGACAGAGAGCTGGGCGGGCGAGCCCTGCCTGGGGGGAGGGAGCTGCATCCTGTGT
>NW_005872050.1:67498-73368 GCF_000147115.1 Myotis lucifugus
AACGTTTTCCAGTGGACAATGAAAAGACATTCCTACTTAAACAGGCATGACGAGCTCACAGAAAGATAGGGAAAAGATACACGTTTAGCAAAAGATTTGCTAAAAGATTTTAACGGGAAAGCAGCGTGCAGGGCCGGTGACTGGAGACTTTGCAAGGGGCGTGTCAGCAGGTGTGAACAGCTACCTTGTGGCGCAGGAAATACAAGCCATAGATCAGTTATCGTTTCGTCTTTGTCTGGGGGTAACATGATGATTTGATAAAACGGGGCATCAATGTGCTCACAGTCTGGGCTTGCACTTGGCTCTCCTCACACCCTGCACCCCCTTTCCCATTCTCTGCTCTACACGCCCTTCCCCCTACGTTTCCCTCTGCTTCTCCTATCAAGATAGAAATAATGTCGCAATGGACAGCAGTGAAACTAATACAGTATTGAAAGAGAACATAGAAACTCTCCCTTCTGCGCCTCTGCTAATGTGGGGGAGCTGCTCTTTACAAACACACAGTGACGTGGAAAGCCTGCTCTGGCTTTCAAGGCAATCGAGCCATTGAGATGAGTTCATTTTAAACCAGAAACATGAAAATATTAGCTCATCTGCTAGAACATTAATGCCTCGGGAACGTGCCTTCCCCCCATGGGGACATAGTCTATATGCACTTGCTGCTTTTTTTATTTTTTTCTTTTCAAGATATTCCTCTGAGTGAAGAAATCCTGGTGTTGTCCTCGTTGCTATTTCAATTTCTATGAAATCCTGTGCATCTACACCATCCATCACTTCTTCATTATCATCAAAACACTAGGGACAGTCCATTCGGACCCTTAGAATGAGGGCCACCAAGGGCTTGCTCAGGGTGGCACTGTGGGGTCCCGAGAGGGCGCCACCACGCCAGGTGGCCTGCCTGCCGCCCCCTTGCTCTGCGACCTTCAGCAAGATGCTTCCGCCTCCTGGACACTCCATCTTCCCTGACCCCGAGGGCCTGGGCTCAGTCCACCTGACTGACCTTAAAGCCCAAGACGAAATGACGCCCTGGCCGGTGTGGCTCGGTTGGGCGTCATCCCATGCACTGAGAGGTGCCAGGTTCGATTCCCCGTCAGGGCACATGCCCAGGTTGTGGGTTCAATCCCAGGTTGTGGGCTCAATCCCCAGTAGGGGGCATGTGGGAGGCAGCTGATCCATGTCTCTCTCCTTCTCTCTTTCGCTTCTAAAATCAATAAAAACATATTTCAAAAAACACACACACACAATGACAAAGGCCTGCAGGTTTTCTCTGTGGAATTTCTAGCCGCCGAGACATTTCATGGAAACTCCCTGTTGATTCCGCAGGTCCCCAAAGCAGCCCTGCCCGTGAGGTTCCCTGGAACACCCCCGCCCCCCGGGTCACGGAACGCCAAGTGTGGCCATGATCCGGGAGACCCCGGCATCTTGGGGTCAGTTGGCAGCTTACATAAGCAAACCCCACAAACCGCCAGGGCAAACTCCCATCCATCTGCAATGTAGTTTTCAAACGCTTAGCTAAAGGGCAAGGGGGAGGAGGAGGAAGAGGGGAGGGGCCGGTGCCAGCGAGCTGGAGATCAAACAGGGACGATCCTGCTTCGGAACTGAAGTTGGCTTTTCCATCATCCGCCCTCACGCTCACCCGGCACCCGAAGGTCAGAGCCTCTGATCTCTCAGCGAGGCGACATGTCCATTTGTCTCCCTCAGGCTCCTGTGGGCCCCGGGGAGATGCGGGGAGGGAAACAGTCTTTATTCCGGCCTCTGCAGGCTTTCTCCCTCTGCCCTTCTTTTATTCAGTTAGTGGGCTTTTGCTGAGCAGAGGAAATGTGTACGTTAAGGTTCATCTTGAATCGCAAGGCGTTTAAAAGGATGGCTAATATCACTTTCATATTGAATTATTAGACGGTCAGGCAGCAGACACGGGCCCTCCCCATCTCTCCGCGGAGGGAGGCGCATCACAGGCTGTTCACCGGGAGGCGAGGCCCACGGGGTCCAGTGAGTCAGGGGCCGTCAGCCCCCCCACGTGAGGCAGGAGACGGGTTCCAGGCAGGGTCTTCGGCAGGACCTTCCCCCTCGCCCCATCCCCCCGAACAGTACTCCTATGCACCCGACCCAGAAGGCCCCTCGATGGCAGGGCTTTCAGACACTGGGGTCCCAAAGTTTTCAAAACTGGCCAGCTTTTTCCCTAAAGGAGTTTTCAAAGACACATGACCATCTTCAAACCGAAGCCTCTTCATTGAATACACGTCCTTTTTCTTCTCACCTTTGTAATATGGTTTTTAAATCATAAGTTTATGTACATACCCATCATTTCCTTAAACTAACAGTGGAAAGGGAAAAAAGGTGCCTGCAGCTTCTAGTGCACGAACACCTTCTGGCAGGGCCAGTGCTGCCCACAACCCCTCCCTCCCTCCTTCCCTCCCCCCTTCCCTCTCTCCCTCCCTCCCTGCAGCAGACACGCAGCCTGAAAGCTGCCCACACACCAGGCATCCCCGTGTGTCCCCCGAGCACCTGTGTGCCTGCCCACCACAGGCTGGGCTGCCTCCTCCCTGCACACCGGACAGTGTCTCATAGCAACAACAGTCTCCAGTGGTAACAGTCACACTGCGGCCGCCAATGTTTCCCATGTGCCACTGGGCTAGAATTTCAGATATAATTCTACATAACCCTCAGCACGGCCCTCTGAAATGCTAGTGCATCCTGTTGTCTCGGTTTATGGATGAGGAAACTGAGACCAGCAAAGGTGGAATCACCATCAAGGTCAGGAAGCCAACCCCCATAGGTGTGGGCGTTAATGCAGGTCCCTCTGACTCCAAACCCTCTGTCCTCTGTCCTAGAACGGAGTTCTCCAACACCCGGCTTGTGACCTGCTCGTGACTCATAAAATAAAATTTAAAAGTGTCAGAGAGGGGAAGCACACGGAGGGAGAGTCAGCATTGCCTGACATGTTTACTTCAGTGCGTGTGTGTGTGTGCGCGTGCGCGTGCGTGCGTGTGTGCGTGTGTGTGTGTGTGTGTGTGTGCGCACGCTGGGATGTGGGCCACATTTCAGTCAGAAGGAATGGAGAGCATCTGCACTGTCTTATACTTTCTCTACATCCGATTTAACCCCTGAGGGTAGGCGCTCAGTGTTGTCTGCTGTTGTAGCTCAAACTCATGGTTGATGTTAAGAAATGTTTTTGCTGGAGATGCTATTTTACATCAAAACCTCACTGCACGACTGTCTGTGGGGGCGGCAGGGTCTCACTGGAATGGTGACGTGACAATTATGACACCTGCCTTCCAACCAGGAGGGGTGCAGAGACGAGGCTGTCTTCCCAGCGTGGGCCCTGAGGGGCTCCGGGGTCCCAGCTGGGCCGGGCCGGGGTCTCCCTGCGGCTTCCCATCAGCGGCCAGGCAGAAGGCAAGGCGAGGGCGGGAGAGCTGCTGAGCAGGGGCTGGAGCAGGAACATCTCAGGACAGCAGCGGGGAGCGGGCGCCCTAGCAGGTGGCGGCGGCGGTCTGTCCTCTGTCCTCTGTTCTCTGTTCTCTGTTCTCTGTTCTCTGTCCTCTGTTCTCTGTCCTCTGTTCTCTGTTCTCTGTTCTCTGTTCTCTGTCCTCTGTTCTCTGTTCTCTGTTCTCTGTCCTCTGTTCTCTGTTCTCTGTTCTCTGTTCTCGGTTGTTTGCCCGTTGCCCTCTGACCCGATGGAAAGTCCCGTATTTCAACTGCCTTCAGGAGGCCGGCGGAGGGAGGATGTGCTGTTCCCATTGTTGGTTATCAAAATAGCATCAGTTGTTTCTTTTTCTGTTTCTTACCTTGCCCTTTGTGAGAAATGCAGAAAATGCGGGAGTATAAAGGCGATGCGAGTCACTGACTCTCACACAGACGCCACCCGTTGCCACGCCGCGCGCTGACTCCGTTTATTCTTATCTGCGTGTGCGAGCGTACTGCTATTGGTCACAGGCCACGCACAGCTTTGTAGCCTGCTTTCCTCTGAACGTTACTTTCAAGTATTCCCAAGTATTTTCCTTTGACTTTAAACAGTCTTTTAAAAATGTGGTTTTACCAGCCCGTGTGGAGCTGAATCACAATATTTAAAAATAAATTCACGGATGTTTAACACGTGTCACCTCTGCTGCAGGGGAGGGTCTCGTCCACGTCTATTCGATTCACTCGCACAGTTTCCGGGTGAATTCCAATATGTCTTCTCGCCTCTGACCTGCGCCTCCTCCCATCCTCATCTTCGGCCGACAGCCCTGCCTTTCATTTCGTTAAAAACCCCGGCAGAGAAGGGCTCTGCGAGCCGCAGGGGCTCATCTACTTCCTGGCATGGCCTGCCCTTGGCCTGTGCAGACAGAGCTGCCTCCATCCTGATCCTGCTCAGCCCTCCTGCCCACGGAGGATTTCCCTCCGGCCATTCTCTGCTACCAGTCCACCTGTTGTCTCTCTCTCCTAGGTCACCCCATCTTGCTTAATAACAAATCTGGGGAATGCAGTCATTCCTCTTTTTCAGACGTGGGAATAGAGGCAGTGGGTTACTTTGGAACTTCATGGCCGAATCACCGTACCTTTCCCTGCTGTACTGGTTAGCTTTTGCTGCATAACAAGCATCCCCACAATGTAGAGACTTGGCACAGTATCCCTTTATGTAACTCAGGATTCTGTGGATTGGCTGGGCAGGTCTCGTGTGGAGGTCAGCTTGGCTGTTTGCTGCTGGGCTCGCTGGTCAGCGGGTGGACCAGACCCAGGATGGCCGCACTGTGGCGTCGGCCGGTCAGTAGGCTGTTGGTAGGCAGCTGGCTCTTCTCGCTCCAGCGCATTCCCTTGGGCCGGAGGCTCTGTCACCATTATGTTTATGTGGCTGCAGATACACAGTCAGCATTAGCGACGCCCCGCATATATGCTGAAAATGTATTAATATGTAGGAGATATTTTGAATGTTCATTTTGCCCATCTCCTGAGATGGAGAGCCCGCCCGGGGAAGCCAGGTGACTGCAGATGCGTGGAGGAGCCCTCGGGAAGCAGTGAGCACCCGGGAGCTCTGGCCTGTTACAGGAGATGTGGGGGGCGGGGGGGGGAGGGCTGTAGGGCTAATCATGGCGTCACTCACTGAGCGTGGGAAGGTCACTCACTGAGCCTGGGAAGGGGATCCCCAGCACTGGTGCCCGGGTTTCCTGGAACAGGGATAGGACTGGCGGTGGGGAATGTTTGGTGGCATCAGCCTCGCTAGGAGCTGCATCGTCCCGGCATCTCTCCAACCTCACAGGCTATGCCCCGGGATGGCTCTGACCACACAACTGCCACCTGGCCCACGTCGCAGGAGGCAGCCTTCATCGCTGAAGCTGCGAGTTGCCTCTGTGAGTCACCTTATAATGAGGGCGGCCCCATCTCTCACACACACACTCCTGACCCACCGAGGGCGAGGAGAAGCGTGTGCAGTGTCCGCGGTGGCTGGGGACGCGGGATGGCACGGGAGCCGCCCCTGCTCTGCCTGTCCCTGGCACTGTTTCCCGGGCAACCGAACAGCCTGGTGTGTCCTGGAAGTCCTGGCCAGTTGCTACAGAAACCCCAGGGCCTGCTAAGCAAGCCATGGAGCTGCCCGGGTGTGGGCAGCCTCACTCCTTCGGTAAACCCCCAGAAAGGCAGCAGAGCCCATCCATCCACGCTCCCCTGGGGGTGCCCCGAGGCTGCCTCACTGCAATGAGCGGCAGTGGGCACGAGTGCAGCTGGCGGGGTCTGCCCAGCCCTGGCTGCAGCCCTGTCCTGCACACCAGCGAAGATATAACTTCGATAAGAATAAAGAACATCGAATAAAGAAAGATTAAATTATTGTATGTATATTGTTTTTTCTAGTTTTTAAAAATTTTATTAATTAAATACGCAAATCATTTATAAGT
>NW_005872050.1:73979-75494 GCF_000147115.1 Myotis lucifugus
GCGCTCAGGTCTGTGTGCTCCGCGTGAGAGAAGAGGAGCCCCAGAGAGGCCCGGTATTGCTGGCCCTGAGTCAAATCCACTGGTCAGGTTCCCGCCTGGGCCTCCTGCGGCACCTGAGCGGCTGGCTCCCCTTGGTGACCTTTCCCTGGTGTCCTCCCCCCACCTTCTCTTTCCCAGTCCTCCCACAGCTGCCGCCTCTGCCTCGGGAGCGCCTCCTGTGGGGGCACGCGTTCCGTGGGGAGCTCACCCCGCGGGGAGCTCAGCGACTCACCTGGTTTAATGACACATGAGCGTGTGATCCCGAGCGCATGGCGCAGCGGGCATCTACTCCCACTTCAGGAGGACATGCCTGCGCCCTGCGGCCGTGGCGTCTGCCGTCCGATGTCCTCCCAGCACGTCCTTCTCAGAAACTCTAATTCCCGGTTTCCCGCTCCACACTGCCCGCAAGTCTCCCTGCTCCGCGTCCCCATCCCCTCAGCCGCGGAATCCCACACCAGGCGGCCCCGCAGGCTCCCCCTGTCCTGCCCAGGCAGCCGTGACTAAGGGCTCGGCTTCCGCTCTGAAATATTTCCGACTCTGTCTCCTCAGCTCCGACTCCACCCGTGTGATCTCCACCAGTCATCACGCTCGGTCCTAGTTAATCCTCACCCGCGGACATGGAGAGAGAGAGAGAGAGAGAGAGAGAGAGGTCAATGTGAGAGGGAAACATTGATCTTGCCTCCACTACCCCCCCACCCCCCAACCAGGGATCCAAGCCAACCCAGGTGTGTGCCCCGACCGACCGGGAATTGAACTGGTGGCCTTTTGGTGCCCAGCCACACCGGCCCTTCACACTCCGCCGTGTGGAGCGCGTACAGCTTCCTCCTGACCGCTCACTCGGCACCTTCCGTGGCCCCTGCCTGCACGCCTCATGGCCGACCCGGAACGGCGGTCTGGTCACTCGCAGCCTGCACTGTCCTCCACACTCGAGGCCGCCTGTTCTCCGGGGTCTTTCTCCACTTCCCGCCTTGGGTTCTGTGCTGACTTAAATCCATGCTCCTTGACGCTCCCCACACCCTCTCTTCCTTCTGGTAAAAATGCCTGTTCTTCCTCTTCATCCACCCCCCACTGATTGCTTTTCATTCTTCTTTCTGACTCAAATCAAATCTAGATTTAAAGTCAAAAGGTGCAAATAAAAAATATTTCCATTTGCTAGGAAATGCCTGCTGGTTGGCTGAGCGTGTGTATGAGGGAGACCCTCAGGGTCTGCCAGGCCTCAGTGGCTCAGCGGGCCCAGCCACAGAAGCGCCCTTCCCCCAGGCGGTCACGGGTTCCCTCCCAGCTGCGCGCACCGTGTGGGTGTGGGTGTGGGAGGAGCCCCGTTTGCATGCTGTATTCCGTGTACTCCCAGCTCAGTTCCCACTTTTCCTTTGGAAAGGGGAGGGAGGGGACCCCCTTTGAGAAAAGTGGGAGTCTCCTGCGTGTGCCCTCAGAAGAGGCGTTCGGAGCTGCGTGCCGCGTGCCGTGTGCTGTGTG
>NW_005872050.1:80429-81982 GCF_000147115.1 Myotis lucifugus
GCTCATTCCCCTCGCACGCTCACCTCCCTCGCACGCTCACCCCCTCGCATGCTCGCCTCCCTCACATGCTTGCCTCTGGGCCACTTTATTTCTGCGGGTGGAACACTTCCCCTTCCTTTTCTAAGAACAACTGACTTGAAGCTTGGCCTGCGGGAGGCCCCCAGGTACCCCTGTCCTGGCAGGGGGCTTTCACTGCGGGTCAGAGATGCTGGCACTCCTGCACGTGTCGCTCTGTCCCCCTCCTAGCAGGTCCCCAGCGCCGCCTGCGTCAGGTACACCTGTCATCACCCAAAAGATGCGGCCAGGACGGTAGTGCAGCCCCTTTCCAGCAGCTCTCAGGAAGAAGGACTTACTGGAGGATTACATTGCAAACGACATCATGAACCTTACCTTAAATGTTTGTCTAAAATATCCGCCTGACTCTGACAAAAGAGCTGAATTGCCAAGTGCGACCTGGTGTGGGGCCCTGACAGCTGCCGCCCAGGTCCGGTTCCCTAAGCAACCGGGACGCTGAGTCAGACCCCAGCAATGAGGCCGACACTCAGAGCAAGAAGGTTGAATGGGATCACCATCATCAAGCATCTAAGAACTGGGTGAAGGAGGGAAAGAAAAGTAAAAAATGAGAAAATGCTATTGGCTGATCAAGTTAGCTGCAGAGCTTTGAAAACAATGATTTCTAAAAGCATTTTCGTATTTTAAATCCTATGAAATCATCTCCGGGCTTCCGTGGGAGATGAGACCATGGCTGTTTAATCAATGAGCTCACATTGCACTGTCCGGGCCAGTGCACCCACCTGGGAGCTGCAAGGTCGGGGGACTTTGAAAATGGACAGAATTGGGATAACCAGAGATTTACGTAAATTAGCGATCCCTGTTTAGTCTGTTTCTCCCATTCAAGTTCCCCATGTGCTGCCATCATGTTCACTGTTAAAGGCCCTGCACCCAATTCCAGAGTGTGTGCATGTGTGTGCACGTGTGTGTATATGTGTGTGCGTGCGGGTGGCAGGTGTGTGTGTGCGTGCGCACATATGTGTGTGAATGTGTGCGCGCGTGTGTGTGTGTGTGTGTGGCACAGGGCTTTCTCACACTACCAGCAAGCGGCTCTCAGCACCAGTTGGTGTCACACATGAACTCAATTCTGACACCACCTGCCTGAGGACAGATCAGACTCCACAGGGGGGAGAGCTCAGCCCTACAAGCTGCCCCCACGCCCCTCCCCCTCCCACCTCCACTGCCCCCCAGCCCAGGTGCTCTGTGCTTCTGATTGACGGCTACAGCCTGGAGGTTCCCAGGCCCCCACCTTGGGTTTGATCAACTTGCTAGATTGGGCCAGGGACAGGGGCTGTGTCCAAGACACCAACCCCCGCAAACCTCCACGTGGTCATAACCTGGATGCTCTCTGCACCCTGGGCCTTTTTGGGGTCCGTGGGAGGTGTTACATGGGCGTGACTGGACCTTCCTGAGGCAGGGGGGGGGGGTGGAGGAGGTCCTGCCCTCTCTCAGGTGGGTGTGCCTGGGAACCAGCCCACATGCTTAGGCGCTTTCCAAAAGTC